>NC_058083.1:454385155-454612524 GCF_014858855.1 Bufo gargarizans
CTGTAACTCATATCCCCTGAGACCAGACAAATACTCTGTGATGGAAAGTAATATAACATCAAGGGATTGCTAGAAGCTGTGTACTTTATGAGCAAATATCTTGTAATCCTGATGTATTTTTACGGGTAGCAAGGTGGCTCAGTGGTCAGCATTATTGTCTGGAAGCATAGGAGTTACCAAGGACAATATCTGCAAGGTGGTTGCATCGGTTTACTCTTGGTACTCATGGCTGTGAAAACAGGACCAGTGGGTCTGAATCGCGTTGTTGTGTAGTGTCTAACTTTTGGGCTGAAAAAATTGGCCCTCTTACGTGAGTCAGGGAAAGTAATGGCTAGACTGGGGGGCATAGCCTTTAGGGGAGGCCCACATAACGGGGGTTTGGTTAAGGGAGACCCCGGGGGGTAGGGATAGGTCAGTGTGGTTAGAGGGGTTGGGTTAGGGGAAGCCCATGGGGTAGGGATTGGCCAGTTTGAGTTTAGGGGTGGTGAATAGGGGATTTAAAGGGTGATGCAGGGGGAAGAAGGGTGCCATTTTAGGTAAAAGAAAAGAGCTATGCCACGTTCTTACAGTGCAGGTCTTAGCAATGGAGCAGCTTGAGGAGGCCATCAGAGAGTTGAGGGTGGTGGAGAGAGTGGAGGTTCGTGGCACCGGGTGGGTCCAGGACCAGGTGCAGCAGCTGCTAAGGCGAGCCGGCTGCGGTGGGCCAGACCACCGGCGCGCTTTAGTGCATCATCATTCCTTCCCCCGGGCTCAGCGCCGGATATGGAGCCCTTCCAAGGACCCTTCACGTCGGGGTGCAGAAATTTTTTCCCCCGCATGCCCCGACGTGGAAGGAATCCGCAAAGTAGACGGAGCCCACCAGGTGGCCGGGCTTGGTCACCTCGGCCTGCAGCGAGGATCGGCGTGGCAGCGGGACCAGGCACAGCAGGCACCTTCTCATGTCCAGGGGAGGAAGGTGCCCCCCCGCATGACCAAGATATCGGGAGGCACGGGGCTGCTGCGAGGTCTACGGCAGCGTGCAGCAGGCCCCTTTCACCAAGGCAGCAGCAGAAAGGAAGCTCCGCCTCTTTTTAGCCATTCATGGAGGAGAACATCTCTATCGTCCCTGGCTTGAGCCCATTCGGTAGACAGAGTTTGGAATCCATTTCTACAGGATCAGGAAGGTCATCACAGAGGAGTAGACAACTTGAATCAGGATTTGCGGCTGATGGGGTCACAGTTCCCTGGCAGCCAGATGAGATATTGTGGGGATCTTTAGCACAGTTAGTGGCGGGTATGGGTAATGGGGGTGGCGGGGGGTCCCAGATGGATTTAGGTAGAGGCCTGGGGCAGCTAATGGGGGGTTTGGCGGGCTTATTAGCAGGGTGGGGTATGGGGGGGTATCCCCGTTGCCGGCATGGGGTGTGGCGGGGGCCCCCGGAGGATCCGGAGTTGTGGGGGGAGGTAGGTTGGGGATAACGGGTAATGTGGCGTCGGTACAAACGCAGGCGGGCGGCACGGCGGAGGAAGAAACAGTGAGGTTGGATGATAAGGCAAGAGGGGAGGTATATGTTTTGAGGGCCTGGTGGAGGCTCATTTAAAGCAGGAGGTAAGGTTGCGAATTTGGAAAGGGGAATACGTGGAGATTTTTTCTTTGCTCCCGTTGGGGAAATTTATCCTGGATAGGGCAAGGAGAGAAGAGGGCAAGAAAGAGGATGAGGAAAAGCGGAGATATCGGTTAATACCGCGAACATTTCCGAATTGGTTACAGGCATTTGCGATATTAGCTAGTGTGATAGGGGAAAAGGCGCCAGAGTGTTGTTCGGCTCTGGTTTGCTATTTGGACGCAATTGGCGAAGCGTATAGGGTATATGGGGGCATAGCATGGCTGCGCTATGATGAGCAGTTTCGGCAGCGGAAGGTGGTGCGTCCAGAAATGAGATGGGATCACAAAGATATAGCTTTGTGGTTGAAGGTGACTGCGCCGGTTAGATCGGGTCAGCCATTTCGAGGGGAATCTGGAGGTGGGGGTCAATCCAACATCGCGGCAATGTCCACAAAGGTATTGTGTTTCTCGTATAACGAAGGGGGCTGTAAATTCGGAGCAAAATGCAAATTTAAGCATGAATGCTCCATATGTGGGGGTCTCACGGTGCGGTAAGATGCTTCAAGGGTAATAGGCAAAGGGGTGGGGCGACATCAATAGCAAAGGGGGAGACGCCGGTCCATCTGGAAAGGATGGAGCCATTCCTCGATAGATACCCGGTTAAAGGGGCTGTGGCGTTGCTACGGGAGGAGTTCTCATGGGGTTTTAAAATTCTGTTCGTTCCAGGGGATGCAGTGTTGTTAAAAAGGAATGGCTATGGAACATCCAGAGGTATTGGCAGAAAAACGTAACAAAGAGGTCATGCTAGGTAGGATGGCGGGCCCGTTTTCGGAACTGCCGCTAGCGAATTTGCGGGTATCGCCACTGGGGTGGTCCCAAAAAAGGAGGTGAATAGGTTTTGACTTATTAATCACCTGTCTTTTCCAAAGGGATCGTAGGTCAATGACGGTATTGACCCTGCCTTGTGTTCAGTGGTTTATACCTCATTTGACGCGGCAGTGGCGAGGGTTAAGAAGAAAAGGAGCGATACTAGCAAAGACGGATATCGAGGCGGCGTTTCGGTTATTGCCAGTGCATCCAGATTGTTTGCATGTGTTGGGGTGTTTTTGGGACGGGGGATTTTTTTGTGGATTGTTGTTTGCCAATGGGTTGTTCCTTGTCGTGCGCATATTTCGAGACGTTTAGCTCGTTTTTAGAATGAGGGGTGGCGGACGCGTCAGGTTGTGAATCCATCATTCACTACTTGGACGATTTTCTTTGTATTGGGCCCCCGGATTCGAGCGTTTGTGCACTGTTATTGCACACTTTGAGTACGTTGTTTGGGGCATTTGGGGTTCCATTGGCAACGGAAAAGACGATGGGGCCGGTCACAGAGTTTTTTGGGGATAGTGATTGATACGATTAGGATGGAATATAGACTGCCTATGGTTAAGTTGGAAGACTTAAAGTGGGAAGTAGCGAGAGCATGGTGGTAAAAAAAAAAAAAACTTGTGCGAGCTTCAATCACTCTTGGAAAAACTTTATTTTGCGTGCCGGAATTTGCCCATGGGGAGGGTTTTTAGCAGAAGGTTAGTGGGGGCGGGGGTAGTTGCACCACACCACTACATTCGTTTGGGTAAGAAATTGCGGGCGGACTTGCTAGTTTGGAGCTCCTTTCTGAAAAGTTATAACGGTTGCTCGCTATTCATGGGCGAGGTGGTGGACTCATTTGATTTCGAGCTGTTTTCAGATGCGGAGGGGGTTGCGGTTTTGGTGTTTATTGTGGGGGTCAATGATGTGCTGGTGGATGGCCAGTTATTTGGGTTGAAAGGGCTAGGTGAAGAATTTAGCGTTGTGGGAACTTTTTCCTATAGTGGTGGCGATTATGTTGTGGGGGGAGGATTTTCGGGATAGGAAGGTTCGCTTCCACTGTAATAATTTGAAAGTGATTCAGTCAATAAACGGATTGTCGGCCTCGTCGCCTTTAGTAGTACGGCTGCTACAGCGGCTGGTATTAGAGTGTGTGTCGCTCAATACCTGGGTGGTGGCGGCGCATGTTGGTCACTGTGTTGCTGATGCTCTCTCTTGCTCACAATGCTAGCGTTCATGGCAGCTGACCCCGCAGGCGGAGGAATTTGGGCTGCAGTACCCGACTTGTCTATGGGATCTACTGGAGGGACCGTAGCAGGGCTAATTCAGGCATCACTGGCGCCCGGTACGTAGGCAACTTATTTTAAAGCGTGGCAGTATTGGGAGGATTGGTGTAATAGGTTGGATGTTGGGAACGAGGATTTGGAAGTTCCTTTGTTGTTGTTCGTAGGTCATTGTAGGGAGGAGGGTTGGTCGGTAAAAAAAATGAATAGTTATATAGCAGGGCTGGCTTTTGGGTTCCGGTTGAGAAAAATGACAGACTTTACAAAGTAATTTCTGGTCATTCGGGCGTTAAAAGGTTGGCGTCGGTTAAGGGTGGGGGAGGATAGTAGGAGGCCGGTGTCTTTTGCATTGCTTTTGGAGTTAGGGGAACAGTTGAAAGGGGTCTGTAGTTCGGCCTGGGAGGTATGTTTATTTAGACTAGCTTTTTCTTTGTCATTTTTTGGGGCCTTACGCTTGGGGGAGTTGGTTTGTCTGACGGTTAGTCGGGTCGGAGGGTTGCTTAGGGTAGAATTCATAATACGCCATTCCAAGACGGATGTAGAAGGAAGAGGGAGTAGAGTAATGTTGTTCAGTGTTCTGGACTGTGCAATGTATGCGGGAGTATGGGGAAGAGGTAAAGGTTGGGGTTTTGCCATTGTTAGTGCACGCTGATGGATCCTTTTTGTCCCGCTTCCAGTTTACAGCAGTTTTTACAAAGTGTTTAGATCATTTAGAATTGGAGAAAGCGGGGTATTCAAGCAATTCGTTCAGGATTGGGGGGGGCGGCTGAGGCGGCTCGGTGGGGATTGGGGGATGTGGTTATAAAACGTATAGGGCGTTGGGAATCTATTCATTTTAGATCTTATATCCGCTTGAATCGAATTTAGTTTGAAGGAGTTGGGGGGGTCATTAGAGGGGTTGCGGGTGTTGGCAGCAGTGTTGTTCTTTGCTTCAGTTTTCTCATTACAGGTGCAGTACCCGCCATAGTGTGGATCTTGGGATATTCATATATCTTTTGGGGGGCTGTCCGGGCAGCAGTTCGGCCAGATGGTCAGCAACTAGGTTTCGATCGATCGGTGGTAAGGGGCATGGTATGAAGTGGGGTACTGCCGGAGGTACATTTTGTTAGACAGGATAGGGCACCTGATGTGTTAGTGGTGCATGTGGGGGGCAATGATTGATGGAGGCTGTGAATAGGGCCAGAGTTAAAGTTAACCGGGCGATAGGTCGCTTTATGGCCAGTAATGGGGCAGTGGCGGTAAGGCATATGAAGCTTGAGAAGGGTGTTGGGGTTTTTGGGAGGTCCGATTGATTGCATTTAATGCATAGGCCTGGATATGTGGAGTTTGGCCATACAAGAGGGGATAGAGACCGCTTTGGGAATGTGGAGGGACGCACAGAATTAAGGTGTCAAGTCTGTGCGTTTTTGGCGGTGGGAGGTCCTTGAAGTTGGTTATATTTGCAGGTGAGGATGATCGGAGGGCTCCACGGTTGGGGCTGGACTCCCATGGTGGGCGATCAGTTGTGTCGGAATTAAAGGGGGCCATTCAGTGGTGCTTCTGAGCTGGCGGGCAACGGCTGGAGGCAAGATGGCTCACCCCAGTGGGGTAACTCAGTTATTTGGGGCTTCAAGGACCTTCCTGGAAGTATTTATCATTGTTATGATTATGTTGATGTTTTGCTAAGAAAGAGGTTTATAGATATATATATTAATATAATAACGATAATTCAGGGCAGCACTCCTAGTAATAGAGGATCGGGTGCCAGCGATAAAACACCTAACCAAGGTGTGTGATACTAAAATAGAAAGCACTGCAGCACATCCGTTGGTGAAAATAGTGGATCTTTATTCACCCAGGCGACGTTTGAGTCCGCTTGAGAAAGGTCCCAGTAAGCGGATTGAAACGTCGCCTGCGTTAATAAAGATCCACTATTTTCACCAATGGATGTGCTGCGGTGCTTTCTATTTTTATATATATATATATATATATATAGATTTATGTTAATAAACGGCTGCTGTGGCCAATTTAATCCAGCCTGGTTTCCGAGTTTTATTAAGGTTTGATGGGTTATAGAAAATTGGGTTGGAGATTTATTGGTGGGAGGGGGTTAGATAAGGAGTAGGTAAGCATGAAAAGTAACCAATTCCCCCGTCATGAATAATTCGATTCTGATCTCCATTGTGGACAGCGATTCTTGTGAATGATAACTATTTCTGTAAAGTGATGCATCTGATTGCCTGCAATTAAAGATGAGCAAAGTATTGGAAAATTCAATTCGGCTGCTTCGCCGAATTTTACAAAAAAAAAGCAGCATCTGATATACATAACAAGTGTAAAATAGAAAAAAACAATAAATCACCTGTAAATTTTATTTTTAATTTATTTTTTATTTCAGGTTTAATCGATTCGCTGCTATGAAGCACAAGGAAATTCAGCTTTATCCTGTAATTCAGATCGAAGTACACTTCAAGGACTATGATTCTCTCAACACTAGCTGAAATGTCATTGCCAGATACCAGATGTACAAAGACTGGCAGGAGACCCTCTCCAGCAATGCAGACACATATGAACATGGGACCAACACAGATGCCTTTAGCTGCCAAGTGCACATGTAACAGGTCAGCCAGTTTCATAGGTACAGATCTGCTGATGGATGCCATTTAATCCTACAAAAAATTTAATTAAAAAAAAACAAGTTGCTTAAAATGCAAAAAGTCCTAATATAATTACCCTATTAAGGACTGATTCGAATGACTATGCTCAGTCTGGTAAACACGGCCCGTGTGTTGACAGTATCTCTCGGACCGACCGCAGCTTCCCTCACCTGACTGCATCATAGTAACTTATGATACAGTCCATTACTGTCTGCTCGCGGTTCTATTATACTGTACTCATATCATCACGTGAGCACAGTACAATAGACCCACAATCAGATAGGAACTGACTGTATCATAAATCACTATGATGCAGTCAGTTTGGGTCAGGGGAGTCTGGAAGATGCAACTGACACACAGACTGTGTTTCCTGGACCGAGCATAGTCGCGTAAATCAGCCTTAACTGTGCCGCTCATGACTGTGGACTCCCTGGCTTCTGGTTGTCAATGCCCACCATCAAATGACCACGGTGGCCTATTGGTGGTTGCATAATATTATTCATAATTATGTTGCAGAATTGTTCTGTGGTAAATTTAAAGAGTCACTGAGTTTTGACATTTTTGTCTCTGTACTTTATTTGGGTTGTAGAGTGCTGTTGCACTATGTGTTGTTCTATATTTTTTTCTGCCATAGTGACGTGCACCTACGCATTGGGATGTGCTGACTAACCCCCTTTTTTTTTTGTAGTTTATATGGGAGATGTGGCTGACTCCTATTTTTGGTCATGCACTCCTGCAGCCTGTCTTGCCTCACATGGCTGATTTTAATTAGCATGAGTACATAGTTTGCTCCACATGCATGTTGGTACTTGTAGTCCCTGGAGTGAATAGAGACCATTTTGGCACTATATAGATATAAACCAAAAGGGCCCAGCATGCATGTGTGCAGTGTCCCACTCGAGTAACCCGGGGACCCGCAAACGTGTTTTTATCATGTATTAATGTCATGTGATATGCCTGTATTTTGTATTTTATCTCCTGTCATATTCTCCATGTCACAATGTGATTTCATATGCAACTATCCTTTACACAGGCCTAGTCAGGGTGCACTACACTTGTTTCTCCACAAGATGGAGCAGTGTCAGTGTGTATATATATATAGCTTAGCTCAGACCAAAGTTAGGCTGTGCAGTCGTGTGCTGTTCTGTGCAGTGCTGTGCAGTTCAGTTCAATTCCTGGTTGAGGTGAATCCAAACCAGTGCAGATGAGCTCAGGTAAATCCAAGTGAGAGTTCAGTTGAATGCAGTTCTCTCATGAGCCTTGAAGAAAGTAACAGCCATGTAGCTGAATACCTGGAGGGAGGCCCCTTCCTAGCCTCTCTACTCTTTCCCTGTTGGTTCCATAGCCCAGGGTTAAGGCCTGCAAGCATTCTTCCTAGAGGTGAGCAATCCACTACTATAGACCGCTCTTCCAGGGTGACCAATGTCTGAACTGCATGCAGCCGAGTATTTAAGGAATTATTACATTTATTTTGTAAGACAAAGGATTAGCAAGATAGTCATTACCTGAGGACATATTAAGCACCTTTGTAGTAGGTGTAGGAGACAGCTTGAAGCATCTACATCTCCAGTTTAAATCCTGAGGACAGTCAGACCAACTGTCGGAAATACAGTGGAATAGAAGTTTCAGGATTCCGAAAAGCACCTTTTTATTCAAGGATTAGAATCAGGCCGGAGTTGTTACCAGTGTAAGACTTTCATTATTGCCAGTCTAGTCTGAGGAGTAGTTTCCTATGTGTTACAAGAGCCTGTACTACATTGGGGATTTGCATTTCCCTTTCTCCATATGCATGGGAGATTGTGCTTAATGCCGGATTGTATCAAGAGACTGTTTATTGCCAATGGATGTATTGTAAACAGGAGTCATCATCAGTAAAGTGCCATTTGGAGTTTCACCCTGCTTGCCTCAGACTCAATTCCTCTATTAACACTATAGTAAATGGTTGTACCTCCATCCAAAAGGTACTGGCGTCGTGATTACAAGGGAAATTGCCACTGGCACATTAATACAGACCATCAAGGGCACCTCAAACCACCATCTGGCCAGTGTCCCTTACACCAGAGTGTGCCCTAGAGAATCCTTGTGCTGTTCTCCTTTTTACTTATGCGAGCCTGCCCAGGGACGACATAACCGTGAGTAACCAGAACTGTATTTACCTCGGCCCACCTATTGCTCACCGTGACCTCACACATAATTCCCCTGCAAGGTCTGGCATACCGCATGTGGAACCTACACTTCCTGAATTTCATGGTTGCCGTCATGGCACATAACAGGTGAATTTAGTGTTAGGAACCCGTCTTACAGAGATCGCCTTGACGTGCGGCAGACGGGCTCAAATTATTTTGTACAAAATATATTTGCCGAGCATCTCTAATTTATTAGCATAGCATTTGCAATGTAATATTGCAGCCAGCCAGTAGCGCAGGGGCAACACGTGAGGTGCACGGTGGACCGATGAGGGGCCAAATAATAACACACAGTTCATTAGTTTACTCACGGTTAGCAGAAAGCCTCCCTGGGCTGGCAGCACAGTGTTGAGGTGGACAGCACAAAATCCTCCAGGGCACGCTCTGTGTAGGGAAGCATCAGCCAAGATGGTGGTTGAGGTGCCCTTGATGTTAGGAGTGCTTAGGGTGCTTGTTGCAGCTGAGTTCCTTGATGGTTTTTGTTGTGACGCCAGTACCGTTAATGGTGGTACAACCAGTAGTGGTAATAATGAGGTAGACAGTGGTAAGATGCAACTCACAACTTTTACTGTTGATGACTTTGGTTGCAGCAGTACAAAAATGCAGTCTCTTGATGTTACAGAGTTGATTCTGCAAATCCACAGTTTCTAGGCTTTTTAGGCTTGACTTGGAGCTTAGCAAGATATTTTCTATATCAGTGCAATTTTGGTGAGGTTGCCGGAGGCTATGGTATCCTTCACCTGAATATCCCAAAGGTCCTTGATGCCTAATTTGTGGCTTTTATCCTTTGGATAGATAAGTCCTTTTTCCTTGTCCCTTTCTGGACTAAACTTTCATCAGAGCAGAAGTGCTAGATCTGCACTCTCTCACTCTCAGCATCAGTCTATTACTCACTGATCTCCACAGTCCTGTCTCCACTGAGAGATCTCAACTGACTAACTAGGCCTGAACTAGGTATATATATAGAACCTAAGCTTTATCCCCATCTAGTGGTGGTATGTATAAATTACACCTAATCTGCCTGGTAACAGGGATTTTGCAGATACATCAGTACAAAGTACCACAATACAACATAATGCAATTGACAAGGTAAAAAGTGCTTTTAAGCAGTGCCCACACACACGTAGTGGGACGCTGCAATATGTCTTTGCACTTTATTTGGGTTGTAGAGTGCTGTTGCACTGTGTTGTTCTATATGTTTTCAGCAATAGCGACGTGCACCTATGCATTGGGATGTGCTGACTAAACCCCCCCCCCCCCCCATTTTTTTTTTAAACTTTTGATATGTCATACAGAGTTTTGATTGCTGGGGGTCTGAGCACTGAGACCCCAACAACTACTAGAACAAGGATAGAGAAGTACTCACATAATAATCTCTCTCTCTTCACTGCAAGAGATGGACTCAGTAGAAGTTTATGGGTCCATCACAATTCCATCCACTACAGTGAGGAGAGAATGTGATGTGCATTCTAGCGATTTGTGGGGTATCAGCGGTCAGACCCCATCGATAAAAACTTTTGATACTGTATGGTTCTTTAAAATATAAAAATGTTACCAAAACTCTATGACCCCTTAAAACCCCATTGAGGCTAAAAAGTTCTACCTTAGTCTTTTTAAAGCATAAGACATTGTCCCAGAAATATGGAGATTGTCTACCATGGTTCGCAATAAATTAGTATTAGACGTTTCAGTCTTAAATGACTCATTTTCTTCCCCAAAAAATGGCATGTCCTACAGTCAGATTAAAATATATATGTTAAAATTCATAAGACTTGTCATGAAGCATTAAACTACAATGGAGTGTCTAGAAGGATGCCTGTATAAATCTTGCTCAGGATCCTGGCAGGTTATCAAGAGGAACGGCTGGAGAATATGAAGGACAGAGTTTACAAATCATCACATTCAGTTTATTAACTTCCATTTGTCTAATATTACATTTTCTGTAAACATAGGAAATCGCTCAGTGAGATGAATATGCCATGACAGGTGTTATCTTTCATTTTTTGCACAATACTAACACAAATATAACAATGTTAAGTTTAGTGTTCGGGGACAGACTGGGAATAAAAACCAACCCTGGTTGCCAAATGACAGTAGGTCACACGTGTATTTAATCAGTACATAGACTTGCTATGCGCATGCATATGTCCACACACCTTTACTACTTATGCTCTGTGCATTTCCACTGCCATTCTTCTCTAGACACTATAATAGAAACTAGGGTCGGGTGAGGTATTTCAGTGCTCTAGGCGGAGCAGACAAATTGAGCTACCCCCCTCCACCGAATCAATTTAAAGTAATATTACTTTCTAATAAAGAGATTAAAACATGGGCAGATCCAGTGACATACCGGTGACATCTCCACAGATTTGAGTTCTTCACTTTCCTTTTCTTCTTCATTTGGTCCAGACATCTTTAGTCAGGGGAGTGCAGTCCCCTCTGCCACATAAGAAGACACCTGTATTATTATATGGCACATGGTAGATGGGGGGCTGTTACAGATTTTGCATATCAGCCCCCAAATTTATACATTTTATTCTTACATACCACAGATAAGCTCTAACATACACCACTTTCTGGGGAAAGTTATAATAAATCCGGCTGATGGCACAAAGCCTGGCCCCTTTCCCCTGCACTTTGGGAAAGTGCAGAGAATCTCAAAAAGTCACAATTCTTTGCATAAATTTGATGTGCGCCATAATTTGCAACTTGTGTATTCCAAAATAGTAAATGTCCCCTACAGATCCTATAGGGCACCATACAAAATCTTACTATGGCTTCCCCTGCCCCACCCAGTTTTCCAGTGTGTGTGTGCCAACCAGCTCAGCAGGAGCAGAGTAGAGGATAGGAGTGGTAATAGTTCTGGTTGAAACAGTCAATCACAGTGGCAATCTTCACACCAATGTTCTCTAGGGCCAGAACAGTAAAAGAAGGGAACACTAGTGTTGATCTCGATGCTTGGCACATGGCGGTATTCAGCTTAATACTGCATGTGCTCGAGTGCAATGCTCGAGTCTCCTCCCCGCACGTTTGTTGGCAACTAACTTGCAGGTAAGTACTGCCCTTTACTGTAATGCCGTAGCCATATTGGTTACTGGCATTACAGTGATTGGCCGGCCGGAACGCGTTATCGTGTGCTATATAGCACCCGATGATACGTGTTCGGCTCAGTGTTAGAAACGGAGAGCTGTGCTGAGGAAGGGAAAGATAGAGTAGGGAGCGTAATTTGTCAGAGACCCAAAAGTCCTTTTAAGGACTATTGTGTGTGGCAGCAGCAATATATATTTTTAGCGCAACCTGCGCTAAATTGCTAAAACTTCCCTTCAGGGACCCTTTGGACCCGGGATTTTCAAATTATTTATGGTTCAAATAGCCTTGCGGCTAATGGATTCCCATTTGTGGTCTAATTAAAATTTAACATTTATTATATATTCCTTTAAAAAGATATATGGGAAGGCAAAAAAGAAAAAAGGATGTGTCTTAAAATTGAAGTGCCCTTGTGCTTGCCGCAATGATTGTTTTCTTTTTCAGCGGTTACTGCTTATGTTTGCAGTCTCTAATCATATATCTACCACTCAAACTATGGGGTTTATCTTTGTCTATTTCCCTACTCTGATTTCATAAGGGTCTGATGAGATAACTGCTCTCTGTCAGCCTTACATCAGAGTAGCTGGAGTATGTAAACTCTGCGTCTTTGTTCCCCTTAGTAGGTTGAGTGTTGCCGTTATTTGTGTCGGCTTATCCGGTGTCTGCAGTGCACCGGGAGCCGAACACTAAGCACAAGCTTCACAATTTAAAACCTAACTAGCAGCTCCCCCGACATGTTTCACCACAGATGTGGCGTCTTCAGGGGCTATGGAGCTACTACCAACACGATCGCTATATCGATTGATGTTTAAATATAATAGGGGTGGATCTTTCCTTTCCAAGTCTCCAATGCATTTGTAGCGATCGCATGATAGTCACGTCGTTCCTTTTTTCTTTTTTGCCTTCCCGTATATCTTTTTAAAGGAATATATAATAAATGTTAAATTTTAATTAGACCACAAACGGGAATCCATTAGCCGCAAGGCTATTTGAACCATAAATTGCTAAAACTTTACAGACCCAAAAGTCCTTTTAAGGACTATTGTGTGTGGCAGCAATATCTATTTTTAGTGCATCCTACGCTGAATAGCGTGCAATAGTTAGGCCGCTGCAGACAGCGACATTATCTGCGCTACATCTCCTGTGTAAAGTGTGCGTATCCCAAAAATATTAGTGACATCCAGTGTACTTTTTTTGTAGATGGTGTCCACTGCGGACAGTCACATTAGCTGCGCTACATCTCCTGTGTAACGTGTGCACATCCAAAATATTGGACTTATCATCTATCATTCCTGTGGTGGAGAGGACGAGGAAAATAGTGTAATACCAGAAGGTTCTTGTGGAAAAATTGCTCCAAAAAGTTTCATCTGACAACGCTGGCAGCAGAGTATGTAGTTCCTTGGCCAACAGAGGAGGGGAGACGAGGGGAACACACAGCAGTTCCAACATAGGCAGGGAAACACTCTCCAAGGCCTGGGACAGTTTCATGACACCCCGCCAGCACCCTCACCCTGATGCGCGGCCTAGTGTCACAAGGAGAGAAAAGTTTTGGAAGATGGTGAAGGAGTAAGTAGCAGACTGTGTCAACGTCCTCAATGATCCCTCAGTGCCTTACAACTTACTGGGTGTCCAAGCTGGACACGTGGCACGAACTGGCGCTCTACGCCTTGGAGGTGCTGGCCTGCTCTGCCGCCAGTGTTTTGTCAGAGAGGGTATTTACTGCTGCTGGGGGCATAATAACTGATAAGCGCATCCATCTGTCACCTGAAAATGCTGACAGGTTGACTCTTATCAAAAAGAGCAAGGCCTGGATTGCCCCTGACTTCTCTACTCCACCAGAGGAAAGCGGCTGAACATAAAGGCACTTCAAATGTGTTTTTTATAATGTACTGAATGCACCGTATTCCCATGCACCCCTTCCAACACAAAAAAAAGGGTATATGGTTCAATCTTCCTTTTCTCGTCCTCCTCCTCAACCATCATATCAACATGCTTATTAGTCTGCCCTCACTGCAATGTTGTAGAGGGTCAGCTCACCAGCAGGCCCTCACCTACATTCTTTTAGAGGGTCAGCTCACCAGCAGGCCCTCACCTACAATCTTTTAGAGGGTCAGCTCCCCAGAAGGCCCTTGCATATAATGTTTTAGAGGGTCAGCTCACTTGCAGGCCCTCACCTACAATCTTTTGGAGGTTCAGCTCAGCTGCAGGCCCTCATATATAATGTTTTAGAGGGTCAGCTCACCAGCGGGCCCTCAGCCATAATGTTTTAGAGGACCAGCTCACCAGCAGACCCCCACCTACAATATTTTAGAGGGTCAGCTCACCTGCAGGCCTGCACATGTAATGTTTTAGAGGGTCAGCTCACTAGCAGGCCCTCACCCATAATTTTTTTAATGGTCAGCTCAGCAGCAGGCACTCACCCATAATTTTTTCGATGCTCAGATCAGCAGCAGGCACTCACCCCTAATGTTTTAGAGAGTCAGCTCTGCAGCAGACCCTCACTTCTAATTTTTTAGATGGTCAGCTCAGCAGCAGGCCCTCACCCATAATGTTTTAGAGGGTCACCAGCAGGCCCTTACTCCAAATGTTTTTGAAGGTCACCAGTAGGCCATCAATGATAATTTTTCAAGGATGTATGATGCCCGACTTTATGTGTAATAAAGGCTGTATTGGAGTGCCAGTTCCTTGCAATTTTTGGAAGCCCTTTCACTTAGTGCATAGGCTTTATGAGTGTAGGAGTCACAGTACCTGAACAATTGTACCACAATGTGAATGAAGCCCTCCATTATGTGATATACAGGTTGTATCGGAGTGCCTCTTCCTTGTAATTTTTGGCAGCACTTGTATTTTATATACAAGTAAATATACAGGAAATAATGTTTCCTAACAATTTTTCCTCTAAAATCGATTTTATCTTCAGTTTGGTGCGTATTACTGTCAGTCTGTAAAAGTGGCGTACTACTCGGACAACATTGTTCCCAGCAGCGACCTGGGGGTCCAAGATGCATTAAGACATCCTCCCTATGCTGTTCCCGAACCATTTCAGTTGATCAGTGTGGGTGCCGGGAGTCATACTCCCACTGGTCAGATATTGACCTATCCTGAGAATAGGTCATCAATATTACTGGCTACACTAACCCGTTAAGATTCGACTGCCCAGGTCATGTGCAAGTGTGAAGGATGTCTCAACAATGTCCCTCTCACAGCAGTAACTTTAGTAGCTTTTAGCAGGAAATACCTTACTGGCTATCTCCAATGCTCGGCCATGCAGATTCTAGACCTTCTGGCTCTTTCCTTTATCTCTCTCTATCTTTATTGAGTACAGTAGGATTCCTCCCAAATCCTAACCTAGGCCTCTCACCCAGTTGAGCCAGTTCTTTCTGCTCTGGACTAATGAGGTGCAATTACCTTGAAAAAGCTGTATGCAGATGAGATGCTGGCTTTGTTATTATCCAATTCATGTCTCGAGGCCTATTTAAAAGGTTGAACATTGACTTACAGGATAGCTGCCTTAGATCCAGTAGCATCAGAGTCAGAGCTTGTTAAGAGCTCATTTGCATCATCCCTTTCTTCCCAGAATTCCAGAAGAGCATGTGTGGCCTATAAGTCTCCTCACGCTGATTAAGGTGCTCTTAGTGATTAGATATCGTATTCCCCAAATCCATAAACAGTAAGGTCTGTCACTTAGTAGATAATTTTCAGATAAGGTCATTCTCTGGATCATTGCACAGGCACTTAGAGGAGTGGAAAACATGTAGCAGCTTCCTCTCACGTCCTCTACTACACTACACCTCAACAGGAAGATGTGGCACCCGTGTCCTATTGCTCGGGTGCTATAGTTGTAGGGTCCCAACCCCTTAAACAATTGATTTGATAAACACCTCACTAGACTGAGATAGTGACGGATCCAGGATCCAAAGATTGAGTCAGGGTAGTTAACCCAGTTTTATCCATACCAAAGCTATGCTGGGGACATTACAATATATGAACACATAAAGTAACATTACATAACGTTAAGTAGTATCACAGAACAAAAGAATTTGCAAGTACCTGGTACCGGAGTACTGCATATGCATGGGTTGATCACTTTAAGGCAGTGCAGAACACAAAGCACAATTCCCTAGATTTCTGACAAATTTACAATATTTTTGAAAAAAAATGTAAGCAGAAGAAATTTTTGTAGGAAATTGTAATAAAAAAGTTGCCCTTGGCTTTACTCACATTATCTCACTTCTAAGTCTGGAAAAAATGGAACAGGTACTTAAAGGGAGTCTGTCACCTCCATATGGCCATATACAGTGCTTACATGGCTCTGTAGCACACCTATACAGGATTGTAACGGTACGTTTGTCTTTGTCTTTAGACTTGCACTAGCAGGAAAAATGAAGTTTAATTCATATGCAAATGAGCACTCGCAAGTGCCCAGGGGAGGAGTTCAGTGTGTAAGTGCCCAGGCAGCTCTGCCTTCTTTTCACTTTACTCCTCCCCAGTCTCTTCCTTTGCCCGCCCTCCAAGTCTCTTGCCTCATCGATAGGTCCGGACTTGGAGGGCGGGCAAAGGCAGAGGCTGGGGAGGAGGAAAGTGAAAAGAAGGCAGAGCAGCCTGGGCACCTACACACTGAACGCTCCCCCTGGGCACTTGCGAGTGCTCATTTGCATATGAACTAAACTTTGTTTTTTCCTGCTTGTGCAAATCTAAAGACAAAGACAAAGGTACCATTACAATCCTATATAGGTGTGCTACAGAGCCATGTGAGCACTGTATATGGCCATATGGAGGTGACAGACTCCCTTTAAAAAATATGGTGTTTATTCTAAACAGCATATTTCTCAAAGTATTTAGACCATACAACTGGCATAATACATTCATCAATCTACCCATATGGCTCTACGTCTGCGGCTTCCCACAGTGTATTATAAAACTGTCTACCTGCAGCCACCACTAGGGGAGCTCAATGCATAGGAATGTATACCGTTGCCATTGACTGCAATGAAAGCTGTAATAATCTAGTTGCACTGACCTTCAGCTAGTGGCAGCTGCATGAAAGTACTGTGTTTTTAGTTTGGGAACAGAAGGAGTTCAGTGCCAGGCCACTTCTCCTCCCAGGCCCCCTAAAACTAAGTAGTTTGCCTCCATTGAAGGTACACTAGCTTATCCTACTGTACAGTATATCCTTCAGATGGGAACTAAAAAATATTGAAATAAGAGATGACCAAATTGATTTGTACAGATCGAATTCATTCGAAAATCAGCCGCTACGCTTCTGGGTGTACCCAGATGTGAACCGCGCATGCAGTCAGCATATGCGATGCAGTAGCAGAGCCTCTGTGCTTGCGCTGCTACTCAGAACAACCGTGCAGGCACCAGATTGATAGGGCCAGGCAAGATGTCTGGTCCTGCTAATCAAAGGGGAGTTTGCTGAGCAGCATGGCCAGCCTTTCTTTGCTTAAGGAGGCTGATTTTTTTTAAAAAAAATATTTATACAAATCAATTTACTCATTGCCAATTAAAATAAAAGGTAAAGTTTATCAGTTGTTTATAGCCATTAAAATTACCCTTTCTTGAACTGAAGACTAAAGCAGCTCTGAACAACTTTAGAAAGTGTGCAGATAGTTTGATCAGACATCTCAGGAGCCATGGCTATGATCTCAGCTGCTTCCTTTTATCCAAAGCAGATCAAAAAGCTTGAAATGCCTTGTATAGCTGCCTACAGCCTCCATTAGAGGGAGCTTAGTTTTATACATTGAGCTCAATAATAAAATACAGTTATCTCCTTCTAGTGGCAACTGCAAGTAGCCAAAATGTTGTCATTTATTTCTAGGTCTAGGGAGTTTGGAGCTCTGTATCAAGTAAATGAATCTTTGACCTCTATAAAGACACATTAACAGATTCATCAATTTATGTCAGTTTTTGACCTAAATTGGCATTGCCAATATAAATTCACTTTATACTTTAGCAGTTAAATTAAAGCATAAAAATACATTTTAGATCCTCCTGCATGGCCTATAATGGAAACGTATATATGTCCATGTGTATACAGTCCTGATTAAAAGTTTAAGACCACTTGAAAAATGGCAAAAAATCCTATTTAGCATGGCTGGATCCTAACAAGGTTCCAAGTAGAGCTTCAACATGCAACAAGAAGAAATGCGAGTGAGACAAAACATTTTTTGAGCATTCAATTTTATGAAAACAATGAATAAACTGAAACAGGCTGTTTTTCAGCTAAGATAAGATGCCTTTATTGTCACTGTACAATACAATGTAATACAATGTACAATACAATGAAATGTTGTTTGGAGCAATCCTAGATGCCATGGACAGAGGAACAAGAACTGACATTTAAACTAAAGCATTACACTAGAAAAAAACAAAATATTGCACTAGAAGGCATTGCTATTCACAGTTCACAGCATATATATAGCAAGAGCAAAGTAGGAAGTGCTTATGAGTATATATACACACTGATTCAGATACCACTCCAGACAAGAGGTCATCATGGGTTAATGAATGCAGCAGTCACTTTCAGTCTGTGGTAGTTTCTATCCTAGGAAGGGGCAATAATCTCCGAGGATTTAGGAGACTGATTGCTTTGGGGTAAAAGCTGTTCTTCAGCCTAGTGGTGCAGGCATGTAGGGCTCTAAGATGCCTACCAGAGGGTAGGGGAATGAATAGGCTGTGGCCGGAGTGAGTTGGATCCCCGCAGATATTTTTTGCCCTGTTGCTGCAGCGAGCAGTGAAGATGTCATCCAGTGATGGTAACTGAGTACCAGTAATTCTGCCAGCCATTCTGATGATGTGCTTGAGGGTCTTCTTGTCCTCAGAAGAGCAGCCGGAGTACCACACTGTAATGCAGTATGTGATAACAGATTCTATGGTGCACCTGTAAAAATTGACTAGCAGCTGTTTTGGGAGTTGTGCTTTCTTCAGACTCCTCAGAAAATAAAGCCTCTGAAGGCCTTTTTTGGTAATTTCTGTTGTGTTTTTTATCCATGACAGGTCCTGACTAATATGAACTCCCAAGAATCTGAAACTTTGAACTATCTCCACATTTCCACCATTTATGCTAATGGCATAGTGTCCATTTTGTTTCTTCTTCCTAAAATCCAGAATTAGCTCCTTTGTTTTCTTGGTATTGAGTATGAGGTTCTTACTCCATCTCTCTAGGTTCTCAACCTCTTTCCTATAGGCTGTTTCATCATTGTTGGAGATTAGGCCTATCACGGTCGTGTCATCTGCAAATTTTATAATTATATTGGTATTGTGAATAGGTTTACAGTCATTTGTGAAGAGGGAGTAAAGGAGAGGGCTCAACACACAGCCTTGCAGTACCCCAGTGTTTAGTGTTAAGGATGAAGAAAAGTGCTTGCCCATGCGTACGATTTGTGGTCTTTTTGTAAGAAAATACAGTATCCAGTTGCACAGGTGTGAGCTGAGACCCAAGTTGTTCAGTTTCATTGCCAACTTGTTGGGAGGGATGGTGTTAAAGGCCGAGCTGTAATCAATGAACAGCATCCGCACATAGCTGTCTCTCTGCTCCAGGTGTGGCAGTGCAGCGTGAAGGGTAAGTGACAGCATCCTCAGTTGACCAATGTGCTCTTTAAGCAAAACTGGTATTGGTCCATGGAGGTGCAGATCTTGCTCTTCATGTGCCTGAGGACAAGTTGTTCAAAGCACTTCATAGCAATAGGAGTGAGAGCCACCGGGCGATAATCACTTATGGTCTTCACCCCGGCCTGTTTTGTAATTGGGACAATTGTGGAGGACTTCAGGCAAGTGGGGACAATGGCCTGCTCTAGTGAGCTGTTAAACATACTGGTAAACACTGTTTTCAGCTGTTTAGCACATTTTTTAGGACTTTTCCAGGAACTTCATCCAGGAGCTGATCAAAAGTTTAGGACCACACCTCCAAAAAAAAAACTAAACCCCCCCAAAACAGAAATCCAATTTCCAAACATGAATTTAGTAATGAGTAGCTCCGCCATTATTGTTTATCACTTCAAAAATTTGTTTCGGCATGCTTGATGAGGTGAGTGGGAACATTTCTCCAAGTGGTGAAGACGGCCGCACGAAGGCCATCTACTGTCTGGAACTGTTGTCCATTTTGTAAACTTCCCTTGCCATCCATCCCCAAAGGTTCTCAATTGGATTTAGATCAGGGGAACACGCAGGATGGGCCAAAAGAGTTATGCTATTCTCCTGGAAGAAGTCCCTTGTCCTGCGGGCATTGTATACTGTAGCGTTGTCCTGTTGAAAAACCCAGTCGTTACCACACAGGCGAGGGCCCTCAGTCATGGGGAATGCTCTCTGCAACATCTGGACATAGCCAGCAGCCGTTTGACGCCCCTGCACTTCCTGAAGCTCCGTTGTTCCACTGAAGGAAAAAGCACCCCAGACCATTATGGCGCCCCCTCCACTGTGGCGCCTAGAAAACATCTCAGGTGGGATCTGCTTGTCATGCCAGTAACGTTGGAAACCATCAGGACCATCAAGGTTAAATTTTTTCTCATCAGAGAATAAAACTTTCTTCCACCTTTGAATGTCCCATGTTTGGTGCTCTCTTGCAAAGTTCAAACGAGCAGTTCTGTGGCGTTCAAGGAGACAAGGTCTTTGAAGACGTTTTTTGTTTTTGAAGCCCTTCAGTCTCAGATGCCGTCTAATGGTTATAGGGCTGCAGTCAGCAACAGTAAGGGCCTTAATTTGGGTCGAGGATCGTCCAGTGTCTTGACGGACAGCCAATTGTATCCTCTGGCTCAGTTCTGATGAAATTTGTTGGGGTCTTCCACTTGACTTTTTTGTTCCATAACCCTCTGGATCATTTAAGAATTTAAGAAATTCCAAATTACTGTCTTACTGCGTCCCACCTCAGCAGCGATGGCGCGCTGTGAGAGACCCTGCTTATGCAGTTCAACAACCCGACCACGTTCAAAAAGGGAGAGTTTTTTTTGTCTTTGCCATCACATTGTGTGACTACCTGACAGAAAATGTCAATGAATCCACATCTTTGCACAGATTTGGCCTTTTAAAGGCATGTGGTCCTAAACTTTTGATCAGCTGAAAAACAGCCTGTTTCAGTTTATTCGTTGTTTTCATTAAATTGAATGCTCAAAAATTTTTTTGTCTCACTCCCATTTCTTCTTGTTGCATGTTGCAGCTCTACTTGGAACCTTGTCAAGATCCAGCCATGCTAAATATGATTTTTTGTCATTTTTCAAGTGGTCTTAAACTTTTGATCTGGACTGTACATTGCTGTTTTATAGACTGAGGATCACTGCTTTGCATCGTATTTTCTGTAGATGTTTGTTAGAACAATGGTTGCTTTTCAGTTGCAGCAATATAAAGCAAAAATTGAAACTGTTGTAGAATAATATCAGTAGGAATGTTTTCACAGATGTTTTCTATCAAGTAAATGCAATGTATGACAAACATGCAGAGTATTAAGGAGGGTATTAAAGAAATGACGCCAAGGGATCCTTGCATGTTTCCCTAGAAATCAGATGACCTGAGGCAAAGGCTTTTTAATTAAGTAAAAATGTGGATTCTTAAGAATATGTTGTTCTTTGTAATCTCTCCTCTTTGTTCATAGGAACAGATTCCATGGACAGCAGAAAACTAGGGCAGTTACCTTTGATAATGCTTACCGTAAACTGGAGTAGTGAAAGGTAAGCAGAAATAACAGATATACTGATGAAGCAGAGCTGAATGTGTCTTTTCAACAATTCTCTTGCCATCCATGGTATGTGGACTTACCTACAGTTAATAAATCCATAAAAAATATCACAGGTGATTGTTCAGCACGTTGATGTTGTAGAAGTGAATGGGGCTGGTGCAATAACAAGCACAGCAGCCATACTATGGAACGCCACTGTATTTTCAAAAAGCTGATTGGCGGGGGTCGTGGGTGTCGGACCCCCAGCAATCAGATACTGATGACCTATCCAGAGGATAGGTCATCAGTATAAAAGTCTTGGAAAACCCTTTTAACTTATTTTATCTACCATGCTTTTATAATATTTCCCGCATGTGACCTCTGCAGTAGTGTTGATTGAGCACCAAAGTGCTCGTGTGTTCTGGCCGAACACATCGGTATGCTTGAGCGCTCTACTGAGCACAATGGAAGTCAATGGGAGAACCCCAGGAACCCCCTGCTCGGAAGAAAAAAAAGGTTAGAAATTGATGGAAACCCCATCAAAATGGTTTGGAAACAGCATTAGGAGAATGGCTGGATGTGTCTTGGACTCCTATTATCTATGACATACAATAGACAACTACACAAAGGATATATATTTTAAACGCCAGGTATGTGGAAGCCAACAATCTATTCATGAGACAGATAACAGTCAGCATACCTTACAATGGCAACCTTGTGCACTATGAGACATAGTATTCGCAGTATTCGGCCGAGCACTGCAATGTGCCGAGCATGCTTGCTCAACACTACTCCTCAGCCAATCACTGTCGCTGATTAGCTGCAGTGGTCACATGCGGGTGGTCATTCCTGCCTGCAGGATGGCAGCAGAGTTCTGTGACTGCATCAGACCAGCGGTGCTATAGCCGTGGGGGATTTTCCAGGTTATACAGGTTAATTTATGCCCACTTGCTACAAGATTTTAAATAGTCCCGGACAACTTCTTTAATTTTTATTGGATCTGCAAAATGCAACAAAATGCAAAAAAAGAGGGTGTAAGAAAACATGCAATCAGACTGGCCTTACTATATACACAGTGTAACATAGCAGCTTACAGGTAGTTACATAGAAACATAGGGGGGTCATTTATTATGCTGAAATATGCCTATATGGGCACACCCCTAATTAGTAACACCCATCAGTACCTTTATTTATAAACTTCTAGCAGGAATAAGAGAAAAAAGAGAAGACATAGAGTCATAAGAACAGATGCTTCAGAATTCTTTACATGGGAGATGCAAGTAGTTACCAAAACAGACAAGTCATGAGAGGTGATAGGTCCTTTTTAAAGTGTACCTAAACTTTCATCTAAATTTTTATTAAAACCTATTCTGTACCAGCTCCGCTCACTAAAAGCTGTACTGAAGTTATATGCCAGGCTTTAATGAAGCAGGCACAGGCCCGAGCAGAGATGTACTATGTGAAGCTCCTGCTTCCACTCGCTCTAAAAGCCTGTATCGAAAGGTTTATAATGAAGGACATAATGTATACCTAACCCACTTATATGAAATAACTTCATCCCAAAATATTCTCGAATTTTGCCCACTTTTAAGAAAAAGAAGCTAGATCAACTATTCTACCAGCTGTAAGATGCTTCATGGTACAATTGCTAGCATCTCTGGGATTTAAAGCATTTGATTAGTTTTCCGTTTGTTTTTTTCATGTTAGAGGACCTACCCGTATTAAATGTTCCTTTATCTCCATTACAATGCTATAAAACCTGAAAAGATCTCCTAATCTAAACTTTAAATCTGCTGACCCAAGGAAATTGTTGTTAAAACCTTATTGCGGCTCAGTCGCACCTTGAGCCAACTGGTACAACGCATTCCAGTCCACCTAATAGACATTGAGATAGATGATGTTTTTCTTAACACGTATATCACCTGCTCTATGAATCATGAACCTGGCACTTTATGGCATACTCATATGAATAGGGGGAGATACTGTGATAAGGCTGGAATTTAATATTAGATTATGAAGAAAAGTTAGAAAATAATACAGTACTCTGACTACAACTATGCATTGCTCAGGCTCCCCTTAAGGGGGTTGTGCAGTGCTAGTATATTGATGACCTATCCTGAATACCAGATTGCCAGGGGTCCGACTCCAGGCACATTAGCCAATCAGCTTATTGAGGAGGCTGTGGCACACTTCACCGTTTAACTGCACACCGCCTAGATCATAGCAACAGTGCAGTATAATTACAACTTTAACAGCCCAGAGTTGTGTTACTACACACCTCTACCCCGCTACTGTTTTCTAAGAGCTTTTACATTGTCATCTGATGTAATTTATATTATGTCTTCACAAATGTGCATCCAAAACCATGTAAAACACAATTGTTCTTGTAATTTTCCGGTGTCACCAGCAGGTGGCAGCAACGCATTGGCCAGGTACTAGTACCAGTTTAGTGAATCTAGGCTGGAATGGATTATTCCAGCTTAGCTCCCCCTCTGTGAGAGAGTGGGCTGTTCCCACACCCTGCGGCATGGGTGGAAAAGGAAGTTAGAGTTAGTGTAGCCCACCTCCTGCTAGGGGTAGGGTGTGTGTGTAAGGAGTTGCCCTGCAAAGGGAAGACAGCAAGGATCTTTTCTCGGCTGAGACTTGATGATAATCCCAGTCTGAGCTCCTTCAGCCTCAGCTGGATGAAGAAGCAGAAAGCTACAGACAACCTCCAGAGTTCTAGGAAGAAAGCATCACCTGAGAAACCATCTGAGAGTAAAGTCCAGAGACCTAGGAGAAGCCATTCCTCCTGAGCTAGTCTGTCCCCATAAAGCAGAAGTTACAGAAAAGTGCAGAAGATTAATTCCTGACACATTTATAGAGCTATCAAGCAGACGACTTATCCTGCAAGCTCCAGATTTAAAGCAGAAGCATTCATTTTCCTGCCAATCATTGCCAAAACCTGCTAGGACCAGAGACCAAAGCTGTATACTGCTTGGATACAAGTTATCTTCAGTAAAGAAACGTTTGAACTTCATCTAAAGGTCTGGACATCATTTCTGCTGCAAAATCTCTCTATTACTCCTACTATCACTACACTCAAATTTATTGCAAGTGAGCCAGGAGCCAGGAGTCCAGCCGTACCCAGGTAGGAGACACTGTTGATACAATTATCACCACCTATAGAGACATTATAGGCCATTACACCACACTGGCATTCCTAATCTGGGACGTGCGTTATAACACCTTGAAAGAGCCCTGGGGTAGTACCCTGCGCATGCTGCAATTGGCGTCACAACAAATACAGAACTGTAAAACACCTGTATCCTGGCCCATTGCACAACCCCTCATCCCATTCACTACATGTTGGAGTGCAGTTAAACAGAGAAGAAAATGCAGCGCTCGTACAAGCGCCATGACCTCTTTGAACAGCTGAGTGGTGGTGGGGGGGGGGGGGGGGGTGCCCCGTCAATCCATCCTGGTCATCAATATACCAGCACTGTACAAACTCTTTAAAAGACAACATAGTAACGTGAGTGAACCAAAGCATCTAAACGGAATTCGATCCAAATTTTGGGAAAAATTTAATTCAACACAAATTTGAATTACCATTGACCCTGTTACTTTTAACTGTTGTGTGGTAGTTCCTGTGGACATGCCAGCATTGGAAATATCTATGTTTACTTGCACTTGTTTATGATACACCAAGTATGATATACCATGTAATGTGCCTTTCAGATGCTGTGAGATTTCACCAGGTTCACCTGATATGATGTTCCATATTCTGAGCTAAATGCCCTATGTATATTGTGGTCATGGCAAGATCTAAATGGTGATGTCTCAGGTAGCGTGTGACAGTGTTCCCACACCTCTGGAGAGTTTTATACCTTGTGCAGGGTGTTAAGGGGCCCTACAGATGGTCCACGCTTATGGTCCATACTCCACGTAGATCAAGAAATATCCCCATTCATTGCTTCAATTGTTCTGGTAGATTTATTTCAAGTTGACCGCTCATGGTGTCTTTTCTCAGGGGATGTGTCCTTTCTGCCACAGCTCTCTCCCTGTAATAGCTTCTTACAGTAGATATAGCTGGTGGCAGTTGAAAACTGGAACTGAGCATGTGCATCCATCTGTGCAAGGTGGACGGATAAGTCAAAAAACAAACAGCAGGTGGCACTATGCTGTTAGACTTTATTGAATAACTCAGTGGCTATACCAAATTTTTAATTATATGCAAATTTATGCTTGAAAAACGGGGAATAATTTTCATCAGACAACCCCTTTATTGATGCATCAGCAAAAGTAAAAACAAATAAATGCTTACTTGTTTGATAGGTGATTGGTTGCATGTTTACATGGGGCAATTATTGGATACAAGCATTGCCGATAATTTCCCCCATCCGCGGCTTGAGTAAAAGGGCCTCAAATGATAGTTATTTTTACACAAAAAGCTAAATGTATAAGTTTTAGTGATTCCGTCCTTGAAACTAAAACTCTCGTAAACGAGAAATAATATTTCAGGTTTTAGGTTTCTATCAAACAAGGGCAGGGTTGTGGATTATATAAATACTAGACATTAAGCCCGTTACAATAATGGGCGCTAGAACAGTAGTGCATAAACATTAGTAGGAACAGTCTATATTAAATGGCAAGGGGGCTTGACCACATTGTGTTTCTTGCCTCCGTCACAGATTTTGTTAAAAAAAAAACTGGACAAAAAAATCCTTATATGCAGGACTTTTTTGTCTGGTAAAAAGAGAGAATCCCAAACAGAAACTGAAAAGATCCCATCATAGTCACTGGAATTTGTTCAGCTCTGTTCCTGTCAGTTAGGCCGGGTTCACATCATGTTTTGGTCATACGTTTAACATACATGAAAAAACGTACACTATGACGGACGCCTTAGACAGATGCCATACTGTGGCATCTGTCACCATAGAGTTCCATTGTACAAAACATGTATATTATTTTTTCTGGACTTTCCAGGATGGGAAGACGTGGTACACTACGATTTCCCATCCTGCAAAAAAACAAAAACAAAACGTATACATTAGCAGATATGTTTTTATTTTTTTTACAATGGAACTCTATGATGATGGATGCCACAGTATGGCATCTGTCTGAGGCGTCCGTTAACATACAGTTTTTTTTGTATACATTAAACATATGACAAAAATCCAACACTTCCATTATTTTCATTGTTCTCATCTAACGGAGCAGAACAACAGAAATAAATAGTGGTGGTGTGAACGGGGCCTAAGAGGTGGGTATGCAGGGAACCATTACTGGCGTAAATAACAAGAAGCAATTATGGCGAAGTTATAAAGTCCAGTCCAATATGGCGGATCTTCCCTGTACTTTATCACTTGGCTGTAATAGCCTGCTGGGCATTTACTACACACTGCAGCACATACATCAGTGTGACATGTGTATGGTGCAGTGTGAGATGTGTAGGGTGCAGTGTGAGATGTGTGTGGTGCACTGTGAGATGTGTGTGGTGCAGTGTGAGATGTGTGTGGTGCAGTGTGAGATGTGTGTGGTGCAGTGTGAGATGTGTGCGATGCAGTGTGACATGTGTGTGGTGCAGTGTGAGATGTGTGTGGTGCAGTGTGAGATGTGTGTGGTGCAGTGTGAGATGTGTATGGTGCAGTGTGATATGTGTGTGGTGCAGCGCGAGATGTGTGTGGTGCAGTGAGATGTGTGTGGTGCAGTGTGTGATGTGTGTAGTGCAGCATGAGATGTGTGTGGTGTAGTGTGAGATGTGTGTGGTGCAGTATGAGATGAGTGTGGTGCAGTGTGAGATGTGTGTGGTGCAGTGTGAGATGTGTGTGGTGCAGCGTGAGATGTGTGTGGTGCAGTGTGAGATGTGTGTGGTGCAGCGTGACACGTGTGTGGTGCAGCGTGAGATGTGTGTGGTGCAGTGTGAGATGTGTGTGGTGCAGTGTGAGATGTGTGTGGTGCAGCGTGAGATGTGTGTGGTACAGTGTGAGATGTGTGAGGTGCAGTGTGAGATGTGTGTGGTGCAGTGTGAGATGTGTGTGGTGCAGCGTGAGATGTGTGTGGTGCAGTGTGAGATGTGTGTGGTGCAGCGTGACATGTGTGTGGTGCAGCTTGACACGTGTGTCGTGCAGCGTGAGATGTGTGTGGTGCAGTGTGAGATGTGTGTGGTGCAGCGTGAGATGTGTGTGGTACAGTGTGAGATGTGTGTGGTGCAGTGTGAGATGTGTGTGGTGCAGCGTGAGATGTGTGTGGTGCAGCGTGAGATGTGTGTGGTACAGTGTGAGATATGTGTGGTGCACTGTGAGATGTGTGGGGTGCAGCGTGAGATGTGTGTGGTACATGGTGAGATGTGTGAGGTGCAGCGTGAGATGTGTGTGGTGCAGTGAGATGTGTGTGGTGCAGGGTGACATGTGTGTGGTGCAGGGTGACATGTGTTTGGTGCAGCGTGAGATGTGTGTGGTGCACTGTGAGATGTGTGGGGTGCAGCGTGAGGTGTGTGGTGCAGTGTGAGATGTGTGCAGTGCAGCGTGAGGTGTGTGGTGCAGTGTGAGATGTGTGTGGTGCAGCGTGAGATGTGTGTGGTGCAGTGTGAGATGTGTGTGGTGCAGCGTGAGATGTGTGTGGTACAGTGTGAGATGTGTGTGGTGCAGTGTGAGATGTGTGTGGTGCAGCGTGAGATGTGTGTGGTGCAGCGTGAGATGTGTGTGGTACAGTGTGAGATATGTGTGGTGCACTGTGAGATGTGTGGGGTGCAGCGTGAGATGTGTGTGGTACAGTGTGAGATGTGTGAGGTGCAGCGTGAGATGTGTGTGGTGCAGTGAGATGTGTGTGGTGCAGGGTGACATGTGTGTGGTGCAGGGTGACATGTGTTTGGTGCAGCGTGAGATGTGTGTGGTGCACTGTGAGATGTGTGGGGTGCAGCGTGAGGTGTGTGGTGCAGTGTGAGATGTGTGCAGTGCAGCGTGAGGTGTGTGGTGCAGTGTGAGATGTGTGTGGTGCAGTGTGAGATGTGTATGGTGCAGTGTGAGATGTGTGTGGTGCAGCGCGAGATGTGTGTGGTGCAGTGAGATGTGTGTGGTGCAGTGTGTGATGTGTGTAGTGCAGCATGAGATGTGTGTGGTGTAGTGTGAGATGTGTGTGGTGCAGTATGAGATGTGTGTGGTGCAGGGTGACATGTGTGTGGTGCAGGGTGACATGTGTTTGGTGCAGCGTGAGATGTGTGTGGTGCAGCGCGAGATGTGTGTGGTGCAGTGAGATGTGTGTGGTGCAGTGTGTGATGTGTGTAGTGCAGCATGAGATGTGTGTGGTGTAGTGTGAGATGTGTGTGGTGCAGTATGAGATGAGTGTGGTGCAGTGTGAGATGTGTGTGGTGCAGTGTGAGATGTGTGTGGTGCAGCGTGAGATGTGTGTGGTGCAGTGTGAGATGTGTGTGGTGCAGTGTGAGATGTGTGTGGTGCAGCGTGAGATGTGTGTGGTACAGTGTGAGATGTGTGTGGTGCAGGGTGACATGTGTGTGGTGCAGGGTGACATGTGTTTGGTGCAGCGTGAGATGTGTGTGGTGCAGCGCGAGATGTGTGTGGTGCAGTGAGATGTGTGTGGTGCAGTGTGTGATGTGTGTAGTGCAGCATGAGATGTGTGTGGTGTAGTGTGAGATGTGTGTGGTGCAGTATGAGATGAGTGTGGTGCAGTGTGAGATGTGTGTGGTGCAGTGTGAGATGTGTGTGGTGCAGCGTGACACGTGTGTGGTGCAGCGTGAGATGTGTGTGGTGCAGCGTGAGATGTGTGTGGTGCAGCGTGAGATGTGTCTGGTACAGTGTGAGATGTGTGAGGTGCAGTGTGAGATGTGTGTGGTGCAGTGTGAGATGTGTGTGGTGCAGCGTGAGATGTGTGTGGTGCAGCGTGAGATGTGTGTGGTGCAGCGTGACATGTGTGTGGTGCAGCGTGACACGTGTGTGGTGCAGCGTGAGATGTGTGTGGTGCAGTGTGAGATGTGTGTGGTGCAGCGTGAGATGTGTGTGGTACAGTGTGAGATGTGTGTGGTGCAGTGTGAGATGTGTGTGGTGCAGCGTGAGATGTGTGTGGTGCAGCGTGAGATGTGTGTGGTACAGTGTGAGATATGTGTGGTGCACTGTGAGATGTGTGGGGTGCAGCGTGAGATGTGTGTGGTACAGTGTGAGATGTGTGAGGTGCAGCGTGAGATGTGTGTGGTGCAGTGAGATGTGTGTGGTGCAGGGTGACATGTGTGTGGTGCAGGGTGACATGTGTTTGGTGCAGCGTGAGATGTGTGTGGTGCACTGTGAGATGTGTGGGGTGCAGCGTGAGGTGTGTGGTGCAGTGTGAGATGTGTGCAGTGCAGCGTGAGGTGTGTGGTGCAGTGTGAGATGTGTGTGGTGCAGTGTGAGATGTGTATGGTGCAGTGTGAGATGTGTGTGGTGCAGCGCGAGATGTGTGTGGTGCAGTGAGATGTGTGTGGTGCAGTGTGTGATGTGTGTAGTGCAGCATGAGATGTGTGTGGTGTAGTGTGAGATGTGTGTGGTGCAGTATGAGATGTGTGTGGTGCAGGGTGACATGTGTGTGGTGCAGGGTGACATGTGTTTGGTGCAGCGTGAGATGTGTGTGGTGCAGTGTGAGATGTGTGTGGTGCACTGTGATATGTGTGGGGTGCAGCGTGAGGTGTGTGGTGCAGTGTGTGATGTGTGTGGTGCAGTGTGTGATGTGTGGGGTGCAGCGTGAGATGTGTGTGGCGCAGCGTGAGATGTGTGAGGTGCAGCGTGAGATGTGTGTGGTGCAGTGTGAGATGTGTGAGGTGCAGCGTGAGATGTGTGTGGTGCAGTGTGAGATGTGTGTGGTGCACTGTGAGATGTGTGTGGTGCAGTGTGAGATGTGTGTGGTGCACTGTGAGATGTGTGTGGCGCAGCGTGAGATGTGTGTGGTGCACTGTGAGATGTGTGTGGCGCAGCGTGACATGTGTGTGGTGCACTGTGAGATGTGTGAGGTGCAGCGTGAGATGTGTGGGGTGCAGTGTGAGATGTGTGTGGTGCAGTGTGAGATGTGTGTGGTGCAGCGTGAGATGTGTGTGGTGCAGTGTGTGATGTGTGTGGTGCAGTGTGTGATGTGTGGGGTGCAGCGTGAGATGTGTGTGGCGCAGCGTGAGATGTGTGAGGTGCAGCGTGAGATGTGTGTGGTGTGGTGCAGTGTGAGATGTGTGTGGTGCAGTGTGAGATGTGTGAGGTGCAGCGTGAGATGTGTGTGGTGCAGTGTGAGATGTGTGTGGTGCACTGTGAGATGTGTGTGGTGCAGCGTGAGATGTGTGAGGTGCAGCGTGAGATGTGTGTGGTGCAGCGTGAGATGTGTGTGGTACAGTGTGAGATGTGTATGGTGCAGTGTGAGATGTGTGTGGCGCACTGTGAGATGTGTGAGGTGCAGCGTGAGATGTGTGTGGTGCAGTGTGAGATGTGTGTGGTGCACTGTGAGATGTGTGTGGTGCACTGTGAGATGTGTGTGGTGCAGCGTGAGATGTGTGAGGTGCAGAGTGAGATGTGTGTGGTGCAGCGTGAGATGTGTGTGGTGCAGTGTGAGATGTGTAGGGTGCAGTGTGAGATGTGTATGGTGCAGTGTGAGATGTGTGTGGTGCACTGTGAGATGTGTGTGGAGCAGCGTGAGATGTGTGTGGTGCAGTGTGAGATGTGTGAGGTGCAGCGTGAGATGTGTGTGGTGCAGCGTGAGATGTGTGTGGTGCAGTGTGAGATGTGTGTGGTGCACTGTGAGATGTGTGTGGCGCAGCGTGAGATGTGTGAGGTGCAGCGTGAGATGTGTGTGGTGCAGTGTGAGATGTGTGAGGTGCAGCGTGAGATGTGTGTGGTGCAGCATGAGATGTGTGAGGTGCAGCGTGAGATGTGTGGGGTGCAGTGTGAGATGTGTGTGGTGCAGTGTGAGATGTGTGTGGTACAGTGTGAGATGTGTGTGGTGCAGTGTGAGATGTGTGTGGTGCAGCGTGAGATGTGTGTGGTGCAGCGTGAGAAGTGTGTGGTGCAGCGTGAGATGTGTGCGATGCAGCGTGAGATGTGTGTGGTGCAGTGTGAGATGTGTGTGGTGCAGCGTGAGATGTGTGTGGTGCAGCGTGAGATGTGTGAGGTACAGTGTGAGATGTGTGAGGTGCAGCGTGAGATGTGTGGGGTGCAGCGTGAGATGTGTGTGGTGCAGCGTGAGATGTGTGCGATGCAGCGTGAGATGTGTGCAATGCAGTGTGAGGTGTGTGGTGCAGTGTGCGATGCAGCGTGCGATGCAGTGTGTAGATAACACACTGCACTACATACATTACACATATGGATACATTGCTGCACTGTCACCTTGTGGTGCAGGTCAGACAGGATGTCCGGGCTCCCCTGCAATGGTCCAGCACTCCATTACTCTTCGGCTCCACGTCATGTTTGCCGAAACAGCGCTGCCCCCGCTCTCCTCATACATCTGGACTCAGGACCCGGCCCCTCCTCCTTTCAACTTCCACCGGCTTCCCCTGCTGCAGTGCGCTGGTATCGCTTCGGTGCCCGCCCAAACTAACCAATAGCAAGGCTCCTTACTATTTGGAGCTTTACTATTGGTTATTTCAGGCACAGGCAGCATCACTGCGCTGCCTGTGCCATTCCCTGTGGTGCTAAATGTAGGGGAACAGTCTATTGGTCGGCGCGCTGGTGTGGGCGGCATGTGGAGCGCTGTGTCGCGCATGCCCAGTTTAATTATTGGCACACATGCACGGACACACAGCACAGGGCTTTTATTATTATGGATGTGCAGGGAGGATGAGTGTTGTTGGACAGGGGCAGTGATGATGAGGGTCGTTGTACATGATATACAGGGACAGTGATGATGAGGGTTGTTGTACATATCATACAGGGGCAGTGATGATGACGGTTGTGGTACCTCATATACAGGGGAAGTGATGGTTAGTGTTGAGCGCGAATATTCAAAAAGCGAATTTTTTTCACGAATATCGCAACTTCGCGATTTCGCGAATATTTCGAATATAGTGCTATATATTCGTAAAAACGAATATTCGTTTTTTTGTTTTTTTTTCACAAAATTACAGTACACATATAATTGATTGTTTCCCAAAGGTCCAAAGGCTCAGATCTTTGCCTAGAAAGTGATTGAGGCGCGAATCTTCGTAAGGCGATTTTATTAGCGCACAGGCGAATATCGGCACTTGTCCCAGAACAGAGGCAAAGGGCTTTGCATTCATACATTAGTGAATTGAGTTGCGAATCTTCGTAAGGCGATTTTATTAGCGCACATGCGAATATCTACACTTGTCCCCAGAACAGAGGCAAAGGCCTGTGCATGTGCATTCATATAGTATAGCACCATATTCGCGACTACTTCGAACTTCGTAAAATTCGATTTACGAATATTCGTATTTTTTATTTTAGTTTCCACCTTACAGATTACATTGATTTGTACTCTGTCAACTACTGTCATCACCCCCCACTGTTTCTCGATTGATTCCCAAAAGTCCAAAAGCTCAGATCTTACTCACATTGCCTAGAAAGTGATTGGTGTGTATCTTCGTAAGGCAATTATATTAGCGCATATGCGAATATCTACACTTGTCCCCAGAACAGAGAGGCAAAGGCCTGTGCATTCATATAGTATGGCACCATATTCGCGAATACTTCGAACTTCGTAAAATTCGATTTACGAATATTCGTATTTTTTATTTTAGTTTCCACCTTACAGATTACATTGATCTGTACTCTGTCAACTACTGTCATCACCCCCCACTGTATCTCGATTGATTCCCAAAAGTCCAAAAGCTCAGATCTTACTCACATTGCCTAGAAAGTGATTGAGGCACGAATCTTTGTAAGGCGATTTTATTAGCACACAGGCGAATATCGGCACTTGTCCCAGAACAGAGGCAAAGGGCTTTGCATTCTTACATTAGTGATTGAATTGAGTTGCGAATCTTCGTAAGGCGATTTCATTAGCGCACATGCGAATTTTGCATCTCATAATATGTATTATGCGATGCGAAAATTCGAATTATCGCATATGCGAAATAATAACTAATTCGAATATTCGCGAATATTTTATGAATATTTTTTCGAATATTCGCGAAATTTCGCGAATTCGAATATGGGACATGCCGCTCAACACTAGTGATGGTGAGGTTTGTCGAACATTATATACACAGTTAGGTACTTAAAAAATTGATTATTTGCATATCTTAGCGACACCTGCTACTTCCCCGATTTGCATAACTTTATGACTAGAGATGAGCAAAGTTGGCAAAGTGGAATTCGATCTGAATTTAAGGAAAAATTTGATTCGCAACGAATGCGAATTTCCTCGCGCTTCGTGGTAACGAATCGCATTTTTTCCTAAAATGGTGGCTACACGTGTGAGGACATGGGGCAAGGAACTCTGGGAAGGCAGTCTGACCCATAATGCCATGCATGCAGCCAATCAGCAGCCAGCCAGCCCTGTGTTGTCACAGTCCCATAAATACCCACAGCCATCTTGGATTCAGACATTTTGCAGCCTTCTGAGTGCAGGGACAGACGTTGCAGGCGCTGGGGAGAGTTATACTGAAAACCTCACCGTGAAAAAAAAAGCGATTTCTAAGGGCAGGGAAACATTATTCAAATTGCAGGGAAACGATAGGGAGGAATCATTTCACAGCATCTTAGTGCAGGGAAAGACGTCTGAAGTCGCTAGGGACAGTGCTAGAAAAACCTCATTGTGAAAAAAAAAAGCGATTTACAAGTGCAGGGAAACATGATTTGGGGATCCAAATAGCCATGATACATCTCTGGCATTCCAGCAATTTGTTCTTGCTATTGGGGTACAAGTGCTATGTTGAAAAGCCTTTAGTGGCTTATATCTGTGGAAAAATATATATACGCATTTCACTTCTGAAATTATTTGTATTGAAAGAGTTTAGTGGCCTATTTCAGTACAAAACGAAAACTATATATGAATTTCACTGCAGTTATATGTGGTGAAAGCGTTCAGTGTCCTATTTCAGTACAAAAATGAAAAAAAAAATACGCACTTTACTGTTACATTTATTTGTGGTGAAAAAGTTTAGTGGCCTATTTCAGTACAAAACAAAAAATACATACGCATTTCACTTCTGCAGTTGTTATTATTTCAGTACAAAAACAAAATATGTTCAGCCTTCAGTTTTGCAGTTATATGTGGCAAAACCTTTAGTGACGTATTTCGGTAGAAAAACAAAATATATTCAGTGTCCACTGTTGCAGTTATATGTGGCAAAACCTTTAGTGATGTATTTTGGTCGAAATCCAAATTTTATTTAGCGTTCAGCGCTGCAGTTATACAGTTGTGTTTAAAATGATAGCAGTGTGTTTAAACTGCTCAGGACCGCCGGACGCAGGATTGCATCCTGGCGGCGGCACTCTAATTCCTCCTGGACGCGTCGGCGCGTCCTCTCGCGATAGCCGAGATTTCCTGTGAACGCGCGCACACAGGCGCGAGCGTTCACAGGATCGGCAGGTAAAGGAGCGGATCTACAGTCTGCCAGCTGCAATCGTTCGCTGGCAGGCTGTAGATGCGATTTTTTAACCTCTAATAGGTATATTAGAAGCTGTTTTGATAACAGCGTCTAATATACCTCCTACCTGGTCCTCTGGTGGTCCCTTTTGCTTGGATCGACCACCAGAGGACACAGGCAGCTCTGTAAAGTAGCACCAAACACCACTACACCCCCCTGTCACTTATTAACCCCTTATTAACCCCATGATCACCCCATATAGACTCCCTGATCACCCCCTGTCATTGATCACCCCCCTGTCATTGATTACCCCCCTGGAAGGCTCAATTCAGATGTCCGTATGTGTTTTGCGGATCCGCTGTGTCTGTGTTCTGTGGATCCACGGATCCGCGGATCCGCAAAACACATACAGACGTCTGAATGGAGCCTTACAGGGGGGTGATCAATGACAGGGGGGTGATCACCCCATATAGACTCCCTGATCACCCCCCTGTCATTGATCACCCCCCTGTAAGGCTCCATTCAGACGTCCGTATGTGTTTTGCGTATCCGATCCATGGATCCACGGATCCTCAAAACACATACGGACATCTGAATGGAGCCTTAGAGGGGGGTGATCACCCCATATAGACTCACTGATCACCCCCTCTGTCATTGATCACCCCCCTGTAAGGCTCCATTCAGAGGTCCGTATGTGTTTTGCGGATCCACGGATCCATGGATCGGATCCGCAAAACGCATACGGACGTCTGAATGGAGCCTTACAGGGGGGTGATCAATGACAGGGGGGTGATCACCCCATATAGACTCCCTGATCACCCCCCTGTCATTGATCACCCCCCTGTAAGGCTCCATTCAGACGTCCGTATGTATTTTATGGATCTACGGATCCATGGATCGGATCCGCAAAACACATACAGACGTCTGAATGGAGCCTTACAGGGGGGTGATCACCCCATATAGACTCCCTGATCACCCTCCTGTCATTGATCACCCCCCTGTAAGGCTCCATTCAGACGTCCGTATGTGGATCCGCAAAATACATATGGACACCGCGGATCCGCAAAATACATACGGACGTCTAAATGGAGCCTTACAGGGGGGTGATAAATGACAGGGTGGTGATCACCCCATATAGACTCCCTGATCAACCCCCTGTCATTTATCACCCCCCTGTAAGGCTCCATTCAGACATTTTTTTGGCACAAGTTAGCGGAAATTGATTTTTTTTTTTTTTTTGTTTTTTCTTACAAAGTCTCATATTCCACTAACTTGTGACAAAAAATAAAATCTCACATGAACTTACCATACCCCTTACGGAATCCAAATGTGTAAAATGTGCCCTAAAATGCCAGGGCAGTATAAATACCCCACATGCGACCCCATTTTGAAAAGAAGACACCCCAAGGTACTCGCTGAGGGGCCTATTAAGTCCATGAAAGATTGAACTTTTTGTCCCAAGTTAGCGGAAACAGAGACTTTGTGAGAAAAAAAAAAATCAATTTCCGCTAACTTGTGCTAAAAAAAAAAAATCTTCTATGAACTCGCCATGCCCCTCATTGAATACCTTGGGGTGTCTTCTTTCCAAAATGGGGTCACATGTGAGGTATTTATACTGCCCTGGCATTTTAGGGACCCTATAGCGTGAGAAGAAGTCTGGGATCCAAATGTCTAAAAATGCCCTCCTAAAAGGAATTTGGGCCCCTTTGCGCATCTAGGCTGCAAAAAAGTGTCACACATGTGGTATCGCCGTACTCAGGAGGAGTTGGGCAATGTGTTTTGGGGTGTCTTTTTACATATACCCATGCTGGGTGAGAGAAATATCTCTCTATAATGACCACTTTGTATAAAAAAATTGGAAAAGTTGACTTTTAGATAGATATTTCTCTCACCCAGAACGGGTATATGTAAAAATACATGCCAAAACACATTGCCCAACTTCTTCCGAGTACGGCGATTCTCACGCATTAGGGCCCCTAAAATGCCAGGGCAGTATAACTACCCCACAAGTGACCCCATTTTGGAAAGAAGACACCCCAAGGTATTTCATAATGGGCATGGTGAGTTCCTAGAATTTTTTATTTTTTGTCACAAGTTAGTGGAATATGAGACTTAAATAAATAAATAAAAAAAATCATAATTTTCCACTAAGGCTACTTTCACACTAGCGTTCGATCGGATCCGTTCTGAACGGATCCGATCATATTAATGCAGACGGAGGCTCCGTTCAGAACGGATCCGTCTGCATTATATTGGCAAAAAAAAGCTAAGTGTGAAATTAGCCTGAGCGGATCCGTCCAGACTTTTACATTGAAAGTCAATGGGGGACGGATCCGCTTGAAGATTGAGCCATATTGTGGCATCTTCAAACGGATCCGTCCCCATTGACTTACATTGTAAGTCTGGACGGATCCGCACGCCTCCGCACGGCCAGGCGGACACCCGAACGCTGCAAGCAGCGTTCAGGTGTCCGCCTGCTGAGCGGAGCGGAGGCTGAACGCCGCCAGACTGATGCAGTCTGAGCGGATCCGCATCCATTCAGACTGCATCAGGGCTGGACGGAAGCGTTCGGGTCCGCTTGTGAGCCCCTTCAAACGGAGCTCACAAGCGGACAGCCGAACGCTAGTGTGAAACTAGCCTTACCTGTGACAAAAAATTTAAAATTCTATGAACTCACTATGCCCATCAGCGAATACCTTAGGGTGTCTACTTTCTGAAATGGGGTCATTTGTGGGGTTTTTCTACTGTCTGGGCATTGTAGAACCTCAGGAAACATGACAGGTGCTCAGAAAGTCAGAGCTGCTTTAAACTCTATAACTTTTACCCAAACCATTTTTATTTTTTTACCCAAACATTTTTTTTTATCAAAGACATGTAGAACAATAAATTTAGAGAAAAATTTATATAGAAATGTAGTTTTTGTTTTTTAAAGATTTTACAACTGAAAGTGAAAAATGTCATTTTTTGCCAAAAATTTCGGTAAATTTTGATTAATAACAAAAAAAGTAAAAATGTCAGCAGCAATGAAATACCACCAAATGAAAGCTCTATTAGTGAGAAGAAAAGGAGGTAAAATTCATTTGGGTAGTAAGTTGCATGATGAGCAATAAACGGTGAAAGTAGTGGTCTGGTCATTAAGGGTATTTAAGCTTGGGGAGCTGAGGTGGTTAAAAAAGTGAATAAAGCTCAAAATCCTTCCAATAGCTTTTATTTCCATACACACAAATGCATTGGGATTGGGAACACTACACATTCTATTCCAGTTCAAAACATCAAGAAAAATATATCAAATTTGTGTTCCTCAAAAAAATAATAAGAAAAGTGAATATTAGACTGTTCAAAATAGCAGTGTTTGTATTCTTCTTTACAAACTCAAACATCCACTATATAAACTGAAAATTTTTTGAAGATTTTGCTTTCCTTTTAATCACTTAACTCATATTTAGTTTCTGAGAACTGCTGTACATCTGTGTTGCATGGAGTCAACCAACTTCTGGCCCCTGTGAACAGGTATTCCAGCCCAGGATGATTGGACTACATTCCACAGTTCTTCTCTATTTCTTGGTTTTGCCTCAGAAACTGCATTTTTGATGTCACCCACAAGTTTTCTATTGGATTAAGATCCGGGGATTGGGCTGACCACTCCATAACGTCAATCTTGTTGGTCTGGAAACAAGATGTTGCACGTTTACTGGTGTGTTTTGGGGTTGTTGTATTGTTGGAACACCCATTTCAAGGGCATTTCCTCTTCAGCATAAGGCAGCATGACCTCTTCAAGTATTCTGATGTATTCAAACTAATCCATGATCCCTGGTATGCGATAAATAGGCCCAACACCGTAGTATGAGAAACATCCGCATATCATGATGCTTGCACCACCATGCTTCACTGTCTTCAAAGTGTACTGTGGGTTGAATTCAGTGTTTGGGGGTTGTCTGACAAACTGTCTCCAGCCACTAGACCCAAAAAGAACAATCTTGCTTTCATCAGTCCACAAAATGTCTCTTTAGGCCAGTCAATGTGCTCTTTGGCAAATTGTAACCTCTTCAGCACATGTCTTTTTTTCAACAGTGGGACTTTGCGGGAGCTTCTTGTGGATAGCTTGGCTTCACATAGGCGTCTTCTAATTGTAACAGTACCCACAGGTAACTTTAGACCTTCTTTGATCTTCCTGGAGCTGATTGTTGGCTGAGTCCTTGCCATTTTGGCCATTCTTCTATCCATATGAATGGTTTTTCAGGTTTTTCCACGTCTTTCAGGTTTTGGTTGCCATTTTAAAGCATTTATGATCATTTTAGCTGAGCAGCCTATCATTTTCTGCACTTCTTTATATGTCTTCCCCTCTCCAATCAACGTTTTAATCAAGGTATGCTGTTCTTCTAAACAATGTCTGGAACAACCCATTTTCCTCAGAATTTCAGAGAGAAATGCACTGTAACCAGCATGTACAACATTTGCTGCCTTCCTTCCTTAAATAAGGGCAATAATTGCCACCTGGTTTTCAAAGAATGAATGACCTCACTCATTGAACTCCACACTGCTATTATTTTGAACATGCCCCATTCAATTAGTGAGTCAATTACACAGAATCAGCAGCATTCATGTGATGACTGTTGGGTTTGTTGGATTTCTATTACTCTACTACACCTGCTAGTAAATTATTTGCCATGTAGAAATATAATTTCTACTAAAAACAGTGATTGATCAGGTTAGTGATGTCTGACTTCTATCATTTTGAACACAACTGAATGTGGTAAAATCTTTATTGAAGTATTTCGCTGAAAAACTAATTTTATTCAGCATTCAGCACTACAGTTATATGTTTTAAAATCTTTATTGACGTATTTCGGTCAAAAAACTAATTTTATTTAGTGTTCAGCGCTGCAGTTATATGTGGTAAAATCTTCATTGAAGTATTTAGGTCGCAAAACAAAATTTATTCAGCGGTCAGTGCTGTAGTTATATGTGGTAAAATCTTTAGTGACGTATCGATGAACTTTGCGACTCTTCCGGGCTCAAATCTATCTTGACACTTTGTCTTCTCATTGTCTGTAGCTACTAGAGACCTGTTCATGCCAGGCAGGTTCCCCCAGAAGTATCTGGGTCGATGAGCAGCCCATACCTCACTTGCTTCAATCTTGACAGGATTCGTCTGCAGGTGGAGAGAAATAGTTTTTTTGGAATGCTTTCTCCATTGTAACCAGGTCGTCAAATAAACTGAAGACTGACGGATTCTCTCCTGTCTTAGGCAACACCTAATTTTTATTATTACATTTATTAAATATTGTATATTAAACTGAACCAAAACTTGGTTAAAATTATAAGAAAGTAAACTTAAATTCACCAATATATTATCCCAATCTTCGAGGGAAATTCACAAACAATTTGCCAAGCCTTTTGAGCCGGAGAACGTGTATTATTAAATTGTGTTTTAAGCAACACATTATAAAGTTGAGAAATTTTAACCTTCTGTTCTGTCCCATATTCCCTATAAATGAATAATGCTTAAAAAGCAACCGAAAAAATTGAAGTTCTAAAATCCACAAGGTGCATCTTCATTTCTGAAGCTGGTATTTGAGACAATTAGCAAACTAGACAACATATGGGATATTTCTAAAAACCTCAGTAATAAAAATGATTTGAATAAGAAATAAGATTGGCACACTAATATCTGGATGTGATTTAATTGGTACGTATTGATAAAATGGTAATAAGAGAGTATCATAAAAATATATACAAAATATATATAAAAAAGGGGGGTAGTAGAAGAGTCTTTAATGTTGATCAGGGAAAAAGTATAAAAGAAAATGTATATAAGAAATGTATATAACAAATGTAAAAAGTCAAGTGTCAATAAATAACAGATAATGAGGTGAGGATGGTCCGGTTTACTCTTGCTTCATATGAGCGATACAAATGATTTAATTAAGATGCAAGTTTATCAGGCGTGGAGAAAATTAAGTAAGTATGACTCCAGTCAGGATGTGGATAGTTCAACAGAATGTCATATATTGTCATACAATATGCCTCCAAACAAGATGTATGCAGTTCATTTAAATGTCATATAGATGTGAATCCGCAGCCTGTAGCCAGTAACAATGGCTTAAATGTATAGTATTATAGAGAGATCCCGTATATAATTATATCCAGGTAAATACAAGTAAAAATAAGTAAAAATCAGCGGGCCATACATCCACCAGCAGTGGCGTCCCACTATGGCTGGGATGTGCTCCGCTGGAGTTACCTGTCGGGCGTACTTCCTGAAGTATGTGAGCAGCCCGCTGGAATTACCTGTCCGGGCGATCTTCTGAGGTTGCAGGCAGCGTGTATCCTTCTCGATCAGCTTTCGGCAGTCGGCGTCCCACGTTGTGTTTGCGCGTGCTTGAGGTCCGTCCGTCCGTGCCGCTGAACAAGGAGAGTGGTCACGTGTGCTGTATTTTGTAGATGCTGGCAGTCGGCATCCCACGTGTTGTTTTGCGCGTGCTTGGGGTCCGTCCGTGCCGCTGAACAAGGAGAGTGGTCACGTATGCCGTATTTTGTAAATGCTGGCAGAGAATAGCCCTTACCAGGCAGAAAAAATTGCGCTGTATTCTTTAATCCTTTTATTCCACTGTGTTTTGTAGTCCTCTGGTCAATGTTTATAGAAAAGGTTTTTGGCAGACTGGCAGGGCATCCAGACGCGTTTTTGTCTACTGACTTCTTCCTCAGTGCCCTGCCAGTTTGCCAAAAACCTTTTATATAAACATTGACCAGAGGACTACAAAACACAGTGGAATAAAAGGATTAAAGAATACAGCGCAATTTTTTCTGCCTGGTAAGGGCTATTCTCTGCCAGCATTTAAAAAATACGGCATACGTGACCACTCTCCTTGTTCAGTGGCACGGACGGACCCCAAGCACGCGCAAAACACCACGTGGGACACCGGCTGCCAGCATCTACAAAATACGGCACACATGACCACTCTCCTTGTTCAGCGGCACGGACGGACAGACCTCAAGCGTGCGCAAACACCACGTGGGACGCCGACTGCCGAAAGCTGATCGAGAAGGATACACACTGCCTGCAACCTCAGAAGATCGCCCGGACAGGTAATTCCAGCGGGCCGCTCACATACTCCAGAAAGTAAGCCCGACAGGTAACTCCAGCTCTTATTGCCATTTTATCAATGCGTACCAATTAAATCACACCTCTTCTACATCCAGATATTAGTGTGCCAATCTTATTTCTTATTCATTTTCTCTATTCTGTCTACGGGGTGTCAGTCCTAGATTAAAGCACCTACTTCCATAGATTTAGCCAGGTGAGCCACCATTACTTCCAGTATAAAAATTATTTTAATTTCTCTTTTAACACCTGTAGTGTTAAAATGGGATTATAATTAAACATCTACAAAAAAAATGAAGATTACAATTTCACCTCTATTTTGTGTTAATTCCTGTGAAATACCTTAATATTTTACAAACTTCCTAAATGATGGGTTTAGTTTTTAAAATTGAGTGAAATATGGGAGGTTCTAATATAAGCCACTTCAAAACTGAATTGGTCACTAAAAAATAGTTTTGGAAATTTTTCTTGAAAATGTGAAACATTTCTCCTAAACTTATAAGCCTTCCCAAAAAGTACTTTTGTAAAATAATGCCAGCATAACGTAGAAATGTGATAATTATTAACAATTTTGTGTGATACGACTGTCTTAAAAGTAGAGATATTAAAGTTTTGAAAATTGCTAATTTTTCCATATTTTCCATAAGTTTTGAGTTTCTTTATAAATAAACATAAAAATATCGACCAAACTTTACTAGCAACATAAAGTACAATGTGAGATGAAAAAACAACAACCTCTGAATCATTTGGATATGTAAGAACATTCCAAAGTTATTACCACATATAGTGACAAGTGTTGGGCGCGAATATTTGAATTGCGAATATTAATCACGAATATCGGCACTTCGAGAATTTGCGAATATTTAGAATTTAGTGATATATATTCGTATTTTCAAATATTCTAGATTTTTTTTCATCTGAACCCATGATCCCTCCCTGCTTCTTGCTTGTGGGCCAATGAGAAGGCTGCAATGTCTTTGAGCTTAGCAACATCCAAAGCAACCAATAGGAAAGTTGCCTACCCCTTACTATATAAGAACCTCCCCAGCAGCCATTTTCTACAGTTTTTTTTAAAAAGTTCTGAGAGAGACAGCAGTGTCATTGCTGTGCTCTGTGCTTTCCACTCTTTACATTAGATAGATAGTTAGATAGCTTATATATATGTATAATACAGATAGTTAGTGGGAGATAGTCAGTGTAGGTTATATCCTGATATAGTGTAGCTGTTGCTGTGCAGTGTGTTAGGTAGTGTGATAGGTTCTGCTGTCCATACATACATGCAGACCTGCTAAAATGTGAAGTTTCATGTATTGCACCAAAATATGCGCATCATTAGTGCCGATTAGTGCAATCGCAAATATATTGGAGCACTCTATCTGCATATAAAGCCATTTTTTATGTTCTGCCGTGCCAACCATTTTCTCCAGTCTCAGGAAGCTTCTAGTAGCTTGGAAAATGTAGCAAAAGTGACCCACGCCTGTATTGCACGCGCTTTACGTGAATATTACATTGCCGATTTTTGCAATCAAGAAAATAATAGCGAATTCTCGAATTCGCGAATATATAACGAATATTCTACAAAATATTTGCTAAATATCGCAAATTCAAATATTGCCCCTGCCGCTCATCACTAATAGTAACATGTCATATATGAAAAATAGTGCTCTGGAATTCGGTCCAAACTTGCTGTGTTTGGATGGAGTTAACCTGCATAGTGAGTGCTTTAAAAAAAAAAGAAGCCAAAATTGCTTTTTTTGGTAGTTATCATGTCCCAAAAAACAAAATAAAAAGCTATCAAAAAGTCATATGTACCCAAAATGTCCTGTCTATAGGATAGGTGATAAGTGTATGGTCACTGTGTCGTGTCCAACTAGGTAAATGTGGGCACTACACAAGGGTCAATTGGGCCACGTTGTTCCCACCTCCTGCAGGACAGGGTCATTGTATTTTATATATTGTTTTATTGTGTGTTTTCCCTGTTATCTCTGTGTATCAGGCCTGTTAGGGGTAGTTCCTCCTCCTAGACAGTAGAGGGAGCTAGGGAACCCCTTAGTATTTATAGTCAGGCTCAGTTCAGGGAGAGGCAGTCAAGAGTCTGTGTAGAGTCAGAAGGGAGTGTGGACTTTAGCTAGGCAGCAGCTGAAGTGGAGCTTCTAACATGCAGCTAGATAGCCCAGGCTTCTAGCTTGCCACCAGGAAAAGGGTTTACCTCCTGAGAGAAACTAAGTTCCTACAAAGTACAGTGCAGAGCAAAAGTGATTCCAGCCGAACCAGAGAGCTGAAGGGCAGAAGGATCTATTTACAGCAAGGAGACATATACCTGAGGAAGTTTTCTCTAACCAAGGATAAAGCCAGCAATAGGGCATACGGGCCTTGGGATAAAGACAGACTGGATTCTGAGGAAAGTGCAGCCTGATCTGTAAGTGTTTTACCCTCTGAGTATCTTGCAAGAACATTGTGCCTGCCAATTGATGTAAAGCCTGCATGGTACTACATCTTATATATGGAACTTTGACCAAAGACTGCATATAGTTAACTGTTTCAGTAAACAGAAGTTTTCACTGCATCGTGTGTTCCTCCATTATTACTCCAATAAATCGGTGTTCCACCGTTACCGGCACTGGCATCACGAATTTAAAGGGATCTTGCCACCGGCACATTAAAAACACCTGCAACATCCAGGGCACCTCACCTACCATCAGGCCTGGTCCCTATACACAGAGAGTGCCCTAGAGGAACCCTGTGCCAGCCTCTCCATCACTGCTGTACGCCTGCCCAGGGTATATAAAAGACTGTGAGTACTATAACCACCCTCGGTTAGTAACTACCCCTGTGACCTCACCATTTGCCTCACCCTGCAGGGCTGCGTACTGCAACTGGAGGTCTGAATGCTGGACCCACTGTGATCATGATAATGGGAGTACACAGTCCCCTATGTTAAAGGAGTGTTCATTCATGACCTCCGCTGTATTCACTGCCTGTACAACTGCCTAGTGAGTCCCATAAAAGAAGATGGAGGCAGCATATCCGGTAAAAAATCCCTTTTATTGGGAGCCGCTTACGTGAACAGACGTGCAATAGGTTGTGACGTTTCGGCTGGTGCCCAGCCTTTATCAAACACCTGTGTTTGATAAAGGCTGGGCACCAGCCGAAACGTCACAACCTATTGCACGTCTGTTCGTGTAAGCGGCTCCCAATAAAAGGGATTTTTTACCGGATATGCTGCCTCCATCTTCTTTTATGGGACTTGTTACTCAGGAGCCCTGATGAACCTTGGACTCCAGGTAGGCTGGTGCATTCCGGATGACCTCGAGATCTGGTGAGTGCGACTACACAATCATTTGTTGTTACTGTACGACTGCCTAGTACAGTGCTCAGCATTCACACATTTAACAATTATTCTGTGTTCATTGGCCAACATATTTAAGTGGCAAAACGAACTTGCTCTTCTATGTGGCAGATGGTGAACCTCTTAGATGCCACCCATTCAGGTTAGGAGTTGTTTGAAGTTGATATTTTTCCTAAAACTTTTAAAAAGCATTTTCCCTTATTGGGGATGTTCATATTATATTGTTGTTCATGTGATATTGCCCATAAATCTCATAACATACAAACTAATGGATTCCTCCTGGTATAACTAAACTGGAAATGTTAGCCCTTCAAGTCTGGATAGTGTAAATGAAAAATCACAGATAATAATGCGTTAACACAATAGATGCAAACATTATATATGGACTAAGCCCTTACTCTAATATGATAAAATCTGAGACTCTCAGCCAATATATTTTGATCAAAACACATCTGTGCCCGCCTACCAGCGCCAAGGTGGTCTCAGTCAGGCAAGTCCTACTCTAAACCTATCTATGCCATTGGGCATCTACATTCATGAGAGCAGAGCCTGCACACACAGTTTGCTGCTTCTTTCTTTCCTCTGTGTGCACCAATTGCGCTCATATTTTATCTTGGAAGTAGCATTTTTGTGCAACTTCACCCCACCTATACCACAGGCGACCTTGATTAGGTGGTACATATAGCTATGCATGTGTCACGACCATGGTCATGGTCGTGACTCCTGAACCGCAGGCTGTTGCCTGCGGTTTGGTTTGGTTGTTTAACCACAGGTGAGGGCCGCTAGTATGTTGCCTCACTTGTGGTTGCTGCTGGCAACATGTTGTTTTTATCAGTATAGCAGCCTGTGCTGTAGTGAGGCAGCTTGCTGTGTAGTGCATGCGGTTGCACCTGGTAACCTCTCTTGTAGGTGTGCTTTTAGTATGTCTGGTGTGCACGAGGTTTATTTATGGGTGCACTTCCCCTTTAAGTTGCTGTCTTCCCTTCCCTGGTGTGAGAAGGGTTAAATTCCTTCCTAGTGTGTGAGCACTGGCTGTGTCTGTGTGGGTGTGGCTACTTGGGCCTATATAGCTCCTGCTGATGTCAGTAGTCTGAGGGGTACTTTAGCCATGGCCAGATTTACCATCTGCCAGTGAGGGCCACCTTTGTGGTCATAAGTAAATGTTGTTATGTGATGTTAAGTTTATGTTCATGTGGTGTCTGTTATTATTGCAGCTATGGTTCTGGCTTCCTGTGTGTTTATGTGTGCTGTGTCCTTTTATGTCTGTGTGTGGACTTCAGCACTTGAGCTCAGGGATCCAGTCAGTGTCTCTGTGGCAGGTAGGGGTGGAAGTCTCTCCTGCCATATCCATAGTCTGTTTATGTTTATATCCCCTTGCAGCTTGGCCAGTTTAGACTCCTGTTTCTCCACGTCCAGGAGGAACAGGTGGTCTACCCAGCTCCTAGTTCAGGGATCGGCGGAGGGTGAGTAGGGATCCGAGGTTTCTGAGCATGAGCCCTCCTACCTTCAAGGTCGGCTCATGCTGCTACGAGTCAGGGTCCGATTAGGGATCCATTAGGAGGTGACCTGCTCCCTTATTCTGTTGTCCTGGCCGAGCAGCGACTAACATCTCGCACGGCATCGCACGGCTGAGGGTTTTCCCCATCCTCATCTCCTCCTCTCATTGGTGCACACAGAGGTAACTAGGAGTAGCACACTATATGTGCAGGGTCTGCTCTCCTGAATGCTCTCCTGAATCTGCTCAACATGCTACTCCCTTTGCTCAGCAAATCATGTCAGAAAAGGGGGGAAAAGATTAGACAGATGGGACAGATAGTTAAATTAGACCCAGGGTTTCTGCATTGGCTGGAGGCCTGAGAGGGGGGTCTCAGGACAAGTTCTCTGACAGCGGCCAACCATCCCAGGGTGGACACTGCAACAAGCCCCTCATAGATAAGGGACTACTGTGGCTAGGTATTAAGCTGTAAGAGCCTGGGGAGACTCCAAAATTGATAACATCAGAAACATTGCCACCAATCATGACCTATTTTTTTTATCTATCGCAATTGCCATTATATTTTATTTGGAATACATTTTTGGAATACATTTTAACTATATAAACTATCAATACTTGAAGGGTTACATGATATTGGCCATATACATGTTCAATATATCTGTGCTGTCCTAGCTATGGATATCAACTAGAATTAAGGATTGCATTCTGTATTATATATTATGCACTATACTCAGTGTATTCTGTTGCCATCTTGTAGCCATTGTTATATTTGGTTTTAGGAAGTTATCTATGTTGTAATTCTTTATGTTATTCATCATGTAACTCCTCCTCTTCTGTGAGCTCACATCCTCTGTCCTGCAGTCTTTTCCTGTTTGTCAGACATGCATCGCAGAGCTGGAGAGAGGATTTTTTTTTGTCCTCTATCACCACCATTTCTCAAGGAACATTCAAAGAATCACCCAAAGTCATATCCATTGCCTCTCCTTCTCTGGAATTCCACATGCAACTGGTATCGCTAGGGGAATAATTATAGCAAGTTCAGATTGTGGTAGAATAATATTCATGTGTTCTATAAATGTACCTTATCAGTTAAAGAGTAATTTACCTTTGTAATTTACAAAGAAGTTTTATAATTTTTTATATCAACAGTAAACGTGAATAAACATACTTGAACAGTCGGCCAATATAAATCATTTCAGTGCTAAGGATTTGATGTCGTGTTGTGCAGACCAGGCTATTTGTACTGTAATTGCTTACAGTGAGTGACAGATCACACTAAATACTAACTGTGAGAATTTCAAGTGACTGACAGTGTAAGTGCTATTTTCAAGGACTCTTTTCAGTAACAGTTACTATACACAGTATTTTAGATGCCTTTTAGACAAATTGATGCCTCCTACGGGGTATAACTGTTGGTTTTCATGCATAGAGAAATGCAAAGTGCTATTCCTGTATAAATCATCAGAAATGTAAAATGATAAAAAGCAGATCAATGGAAAAAGAGAATCTTATAAAGATAGAAAACTCATATAGTGACCATATATCCATGCATTCAGATATCTGTTACATGATATTCCTACTGTACTTTAAACGGGAGACATGATATTTGATACCCACTTCTCATGGAGAGCCATCAGTCACTAGAGGTGAGAGAATCGATTCTAAATTAATCAAATTTTTGTTAGGATTCTAGTGAATCTGAAATATTTTAGATGAATTTCTCAAACTTGAAGACACTATTTTAAAGAAGACAGAGAAGAAAGCATCTGCTATCAGAAATAGATCATTTTTGGACCATTTTTTTTATTTTAAAAATCATAAAAAAATCCAACAATGCAGTGTTTTTTTAAGCAGGCTGTTTGTTACCACCAATCGCCATCCATTTACCCATAGCCATATATGTCACTACTGCTGTCTTGGACTTGAAAGAGCTTGAATACCGTCCTATGAGACATCAAAGTATCATGCACAACTTTTCAGGACAATTGGGGCACATTCGATTTGGGTTGAATTTAGACCTGATGCTAATTTTATGTAATTTACCCATCTCTAACATTTATCCATTTGAATGAAATAACACCATTACCTCTATTAATAGAGCATGTTTATAAAATGTCAGCTCATCATCAGTGTAACAGTGGCTGCTGTACGCTGCTGTTCCCCTGCTTGCCACCGCGGTCCAGGGTGCCGTGTTCAGCGGTGATCTGCGGCTGATGCTTCCCATTCACTGTTGTAGTCCTGGGCTCTGTCTGTGTGGGTGCTGTTGTTCTGGGATCTGCTCCACAGTTTGCACTCAGGCCTGGTCACAGAATGCTTGTTATTTGCAGTACTTCCTTAAGGGCCGGCGTGCGTCAGTTCCTGGGCTTTGTGGGTTAGGTCATGTGACCTCCCTGATGTATCATAGCCCTCCTGCGCATATATAAGTGGCTCAGCCCCCTTCCCAGATGCCTCAGTGTCAAGGTCCTTGTGTCCTGCTAAGGTTCCTGTTTTCAGCTAGTGTTCCTGACTCGTATCTGTATTCCTGGACTCTGCTACCTGTTAGATCCCTATCTGCTTGCCTTGACTCTCTTGTTGCCGACCCAGATTGCCTGACCTGTACCTGTGCTGCCTGCCCTGACCTTTTGCCTGTCTGACTACGCCTCTGCCTCATCCTTTGGTCCTGCACCTCTGGTACCTTTCTCAGGTACCTCCTGGTCCGCCTGGACCAGCTGCTTTGTGTGCCTATCCTTCTCAAGATGTAGTGACCTGGTGTTAACCTCAGAAAAGTCTATCCCCACCATCAGGGGTACTGTGAAGATCCAGGGGTTCACTTAGACAATGCCCTTAGAGGAGATAGGACACGTGGCACAGTGGGTTCACACCTGCTGGTTCGTGACAATCAGCTTATGTACATCAACCTTATTTAAAGTTAACATCCAATAAGTCTGCACTTCTTCTTGTCTATTTGCATGTACTACACAGATATACTGAACAAAAATATAAACGTAACACTTTCGGTTTTGCTCCCATTTTGCATGAGCTGAACTCAAAGATCTGCAACATTTTCTACATACACAAAATACCCATTACTCTCAAATATTGTTCACAAATCTGTCTAAATCTACAGTATGTTAGTGAGCACTTCTCCTTTGCCGAGATAATCCATCCCACAGGTGTGGCATATCAAGGTGCTGATTAGACAGCATGAATATTGCACAGGTGTGCCTTAGACTGCGCACAATAAAAGACCACTTTGAAATGTGCAGTTTGATCACACAGCACAATGCCACAGATGTCGCAAATGGAGGGAGTGTGCAAATGGCATGCTGACTGCAGGAATGTCTACTAGAGCTGTTGCCCGTGCAATGAATGTTCATTTTTCTACCATAAGCCGTCTCCAAAGGTGTTTCAGAGAATTTGGCAGTACATCCAACTGGCCTCACAACTGCAACATATGCCACACCTGTGAGGTGGGATGGATTATCTTGGCAAAGGAGAAGTGCTCACTAACACAGATTTAGACAGATTTGTGAACCATATTTGAGAGTAATGGGTCTTTTGTGTATGTAGAAAATGTTTCATATCTTTGAGTTCAGCTCATGCAAAATGGGAGCAAAACCGAAAGTGTTGCGTTTATATTTTTGTTCAGTGTATGTAACTTAGGCTACTTTCACATCAGCGTTTTTGCTGCATCACCGTCTGCATCTGTTATGAACGGATCCAGTTATATTATCTCTAAAATGGATCCATCTCTAAAAGCATTGTCAATGTGAGACGGATCCGTTTTCTTTTGTTTCCGAGAAAACGGATCCGCCACCATTGACTTACATTGTGTGTCATGACGGATATGTCTTGATCAGTTTCCCAGCATGCACTCATAAACGCTGCTGCAGCGCTTTTGTGTGCATCATGGGAACACAATGAAACGGAATGGAATGTATTCTGGTGCACTGCATTCCCTTGAGTTTAGTTTTGTCCCCATTGACAATGAATAGGGACAAAACGTAAGCATTTTCCCCGCTATTGAGATCCTATGATGGAACTCCATAGCGGAAAGAGAAAGAGCAGATGTGAAATTAGCCTTAGCTCCAGCTCTAGAAGGAAGACCACTGTCTAAAGCCGCTTATATGTAGCTACCCTATAAATCAATATCTGACTTATTCAAAAGGCCTTGAAATATAACATAGCAGAGGAAATACCTGTCTGTGGACAGTTGTTTTGGGGTTTGTGTCCCTTCTCAGTACAGAGTAGTGTAGTGTTTGGCTGGAGGAGGGACCTTTTTATATAGCAGTTTTTTTAAAGGGTAACTAACCTTTTATTTAAGTTTACTCCATGTGTGGTCTGACAAATCACTAGTCAGACCACACATGGAGTACTGTGTACAGTTCTGGGCTCCTGTGAACAAGGCAGAAGTAGTAGAGCTGGAGAGGGTCCAAAGGAGGGCAACTAAAGTAATAACTGGAATGGGGCAACTACAGTACCCTGAAAGATTATCAAAATTAGGGTTAATCACGTTAGAAAAAAGATGACTGAGGGGAGATCTAATTAATATGTATAAATATATCAGGGGTCAGTACAGAGATCTATCCCATCAGCTATTTATCCCCAGGACTGTGATGAGGGGACATCCTCTGCGTCTGGAGGAAAGAAGGTTTGTACACAAACATAGAAGAGGATTCTTTACGGTAAGAGCAGTGGTGATGGTGAGTACAATAAAGAAATTCAAAAGGGGCCTGGATGTATTTCTGGAGTGTAATAATATTACAGGCTATAGCTACTAGAGAGGGGTCGTTGATTCAGGGAGTTATTCTGATTGCCTGATTGGCTTCTACCTCACAAGGTTTTTTTGCCTTCTTCTGGATCAACTTGCAGGATGACAGGCCGAACTGGATGGACAAATGTCTGTTACTATGTATGTTACTATGTTACTTAAAGGGGTTCTGCACTTTCATTTAACTGGTAATCTATCCTCTGGATTAGGGATGAGCGAACTCGAACTGTATAGTTCGGGTTCGTACCGAATTTTGGGGTGTCCGTGACACGGACCCGAACCCGGACATTTTCGTAAAAGTCCGGGTTCGGGTTCGGTGTTCGTCGCTTTCTTCGCGCTTTTGTGACGCTTTCTTGGCGCTTTTTGAAAGGCTGCAAAGCAGCCAATCAACAAGCGTCATACTACTTGCCCCAAGAGGCCATCACAGCCATGCCTACTATTGGCATGGCTGTGATTGGCCAGAGCACCATGTGACCCAGCCTCTATTTAAGCTGGAGTCACATAGCGCCGCCCGTCACTCTGCTCTGATTAGCGTAGGGAGAGGTTGCGGCTGCGACAGTAGGGCGAGATTAGGCAGATTAACTCCTCCAAAGGACTTGATTAACTGATCGATCTGCAGCTGTGGATCATTGAGCTGCTGATCCTCAATTGCTCACTGTTTTTAGGCTGCCCAGACCGTTTGTCAGTCACATTTTTCTGGGGTGATCGGCGGCCATTTTGTGTCTTGTGGTGCGCCAGCACAAGCTGCGACCAAGTGCATTTAACCCTCAATGGTGTGGTTGTTTTTTGGCTAAAGCCTACATCAGGGTGAAGCTGTCACACCAAGTGCATTTAACCAGCAATAGTCTGTTCATTTTTTGGCCATATACAAAATCAGGGGCAAGCTGCGCCTGTCACCAAGTGCATTTAACCCTCAATGGTGTGGTTGTTTTTTGGCTAAAGCCTACATCAGGGTGAAGCTGTCACACCAAGTGCATTTAACCAGCAATAGTCTGTTCATTTTTTGGCCATATACTAAATCAGGGGCAAGCTGCGCCTGTCACCAAGTGCATTTAACCCTCAATGGTGTGGTTGTTTTTTGGCTAAAGCCTACATCAGGGTGAAGCTGTCACACCAAGTGCATTTAACCAGCAATAGTCTGTTTATTTTTTGGCCATATCCCAGTCTAATTCTGTCACTAAATCCATACCGGTCACCCAGCGCCTAAATACTAGGCCTCAAATTTATATCCCGCTAAATCTGTCCTTAGTGCTGTAGCTGGGCGAGTTATTTAGTGTCCGTTCAAGCACATTTCTTGTTCTGGGTTGAAATACAATTCCCAATTTAGCAATTTCATAATTTAGTGGTTTCTGCTATATCAGAGCTATTTGAAATCTATCCCTAAAAGGGTATATAATATTCAAGGTGCACATTGGGTCATTCAGAATAACTTCACACACACCCGCTACTGTGTATTTCCAAGTCTAATTCTGGCACTAAACCCATACCTGTCACCCAGCGCCTAAATACTAGGCCTCAAATTTATATCCCGCTAAATCTGTCCCTAGTGCTGTAGCTGGGCGAGTTATTTAGTGTCCGTTCAAGCACATTTCTTGTTCTGGGTTGAAATACAATTCCCAATTTAGCAATTTCATAATTTAGTGGTTTCTGCTATATCAGAGCTATTTGAAATCTATCCCTAAAAGGGTATATAATATTCAAGGTGCACATTGGGTCATTCAGAATAACTTCACACACACCCGCTACTGTGTATTTCCAAGTCTAATTCTGGCACTAAACCCATACCTGTCACCCAGCGCCTAAATACTAGGCCTCAAATTTATATCCCGCTAAATCTGTCCTTAGTGCTGTAGCTGGGCGAGTTATTTAGTGTCCGTTCAAGCACATTTCTTGTTCTGGGTTGAAATACAATTCCCAATTTAGCAATTTCATAATTTAGTGGTTTCTGCTATATCAGAGCTATTTGAAATCTATCCCTAAAAGGGTATATAATATTCAAGGTGCACATTGGGTCATTCAGAATAACTTCACACACACCCGCTACTGTGTATTTCCAAGTCTAATTCTGGCACTAAACCCATACCTGTCACCCAGCGCCTAAATACTAGGCCTCAAATTTATATCCCGCTAAATCTGTCCTTAGTGCTGTAGCTGGGCGAGTTATTTAGTGTCCGTTCAAGCACATTTCTTGTTCTGGGTTGAAATACAATTCCCAATTTAGCAATTTCATAATTTAGTGGTTTCTGCTATATCAGAGCTATTTGAAATCTATCCCTAAAAGGGTATATAATATTCAAGGTGCACATTGGGTCATTCAGAATAACTTCACACACACCCGCTACTGTGTATTTCCAAGTCTAATTCTGGCACTAAACCCATACCTGTCACCCAGCGCCTAAATACTAGGCCTCAAATTTATATCCCGCTAAATCTGTCCTTAGTGCTGTAGCTGGGCGAGTTATTTAGTGTCCGTTCAAGCACATTTCTTGTTCTGGGTTGAAATACAATTCCCAATTTAGCAATTTCATAATTTAGTGGTTTCTGCTATATCAGAGCTATTTGAAATCTATCCCTAAAAGGGTATATAATATTCAAGGTGCACATTGGGTCATTCAGAATAACTTCACACACACCCGCTACTGTGTATTTCCAAGTCTAATTCTGGCACTAAACCCATACCTGTCACCCAGCGCCTAAATACTAGGCCTCAAATTTATATCCCGCTAAATCTGTCCTTAGTGCTGTAGCTGGGCGAGTTATTTAGTGTCCGTTCAAGCACATTTCTTGTTCTGGGTTGAAATACAATTCCCAATTTAGCAATTTCATAATTTAGTGGTTTCTGCTATATCAGAGCTATTTGAAATCTATCCCTAAAAGGGTATATAATATTCAAGGTGCACATTGGGTCATTCAGAATAACTTCACACACACCCGCTACTGTGTATTTCCAAGTCTAATTCTGGCACTAAACCCATACCTGTCACCCAGCGCCTAAATACTAGGCCTCAAATTTATATCCCGCTAAATCTGTCCCTAGTGCTGTAGCTGGGCGAGTTATTTAGTGTCCGTTCAAGCACATTTCTTGTTCTGGGTTGAAATACAATTCCCAATTTAGCAATTTCATAATTTAGTGGTTTCTGCTATATCAGAGCTATTTGAAATCTATCCCTAAAAGGGTATATAATATTCAAGGTGCACATAGGGTCATTCAGAATAACTTCACACACCCGCTACTGTGCATTTCCAAATCTAATTCTGTCACTAAACCCATACCTGTCACCCAGCGCCTAAATACTAGGCCTCAAATTTATATCCCGCTAAATCTCTCGTTACCGCTGTCCTGTTGTGGCTGGGAAAGTTATTTAGTGTCCGTCAAAGCACATTTTTTGTTCTGGGTTGAAATACAATTCCCAATTTAGCAATTTCATAATTTAGTCGTTTCTGCTATATCAGAGCTATTTGAAATCTATCCCTAAAAGGGTAGATCATATTGAAGGTGCACATAGGGTCATTCAGAATAACTTCACACACACGCTTCTGTGCATTTCCAAGTCTAATTCTGTCACTAAATCCATACCGGTCACCCAGCGCCTAAATACTAGGCCTCAAATTTATATCCCGCTGAATTTGAATACAATACATTGGGCCAAATAATATATTTGTTGTTGTGGTGAACCATAACAATGAGAAAAACATCTAGTAAGGGACGCGGACGTGGACATGGTCGTGGTGGTGTTAGTGGACCCTCTGGTGCTGGGAGAGGACGTGGCCGTTCTGCCACATCCACACGTCCTAGTGTACCAACTACCTCAGGTCCCAGTAGCCGCCAGAATTTACAGCGATATATGGTGGGGCCCAATGCCGTTCTAAGGATGGTAAGGCCTGAGCAGGTACAGGCATTAGTCAATTGGGTGGCCGACAGTGGATCCAGCACGTTCACATTATCTCCCACCCAGTCTTCTGCAGAAAGCGCACAGATGGCGCCTGAAAACCAACCCCATCAGTCTGTCACATCACCCCCATGCATACCAGGGAAACTGTCTCAGCCTCAAGTTATGCAGCAGTCTCTTATGCTGTTTGAAGACTCCGCTGGCAGGGTTTCCCAAGGGCATCCACCTAGCCCTTCCCCAGCGGTGAAAGACATAGAATGCACTGACGCACAACCACTTATGTTTCCTGATGATGAGGACATGGGAATACCACCTCAGCATGTCTCTGATGATGACGAAACACAGGTGCCAACTGCTGCGTCTTTCTGCAGTGTGCAGACTGAACAGGAGGTCAGGGATCAAGACTGGGTGGAAGACGATGCAGGGGACGATGAGGTCCTAGACCCCACATGGAATGAAGGTCGTGCCACTGACTTTCACAGTTCGGAGGAAGAGGCAGTGGTGAGACCGAGCCAACAGCGTAGCAAAAGAGGGAGCAGTGGGCAAAAGCAGAACACCCGCCGCCAAGAGACTCCGCCTGCTACTGACCGCCGCCATCTGGGACCGAGCACTCCAAAGGCAGCTTCAAGGAGTTCCCTGGCATGGCACTTCTTCAAACAATGTGCTGACGACAAGACCCGAGTGGTTTGCACGCTGTGCCATCAGAGCCTGAAGCGAGGCATTAACGTTCTGAACCTGAGCACAACCTGCATGACCAGGCACCTGCATGCAAAGCATGAACTGCAGTGGAGTAAACACCTTAAAACCAAGGAAGTCACTCAGGCTCCCCCTGCTACCTCTTCTGCTGCTGCCGCCTCGGCCTATTCTGCTGCTGCCGCCTCGGCCTCTTCCTCCGCCTCTGGAGGAACGTTGGCACCTGCCGCCCAGCAAACAGGGGATGTACCACCAACACCACCACCACCACCTCCGTCACCAAGCGTCTCAACCATGTCACACGCCAGCGTTCAGCTCTCCATCTCACAAACATTTGATAGAAAGCGTAAATTCCCACCTAGCCACCCTCGATCCCTGGCCCTGAATGCCAGCATTTCTAAACTACTGGCCTATGAAATGCTGTCATTTAGGCTGGTGGACACAGACAGCTTCAAACAGCTCATGTCGCTTGCTGTCCCACAGTATGTTGTTCCCAGCCGGCACTACTTCTCCAAGAGAGCCGTGCCTTCCCTGCACAACCAAGTATCCGATAAAATCAAGTGTGCACTGCGCAACGCCATCTGTGGCAAGGTCCACCTAACCACAGATACGTGGACCAGTAAGCACGGCCAGGGACGCTATATCTCCCTAACTGCACACTGGGTAAATGTAGTGGCAGCTGGGCCCCAGGCGGAGAGCTGTTTGGCGCACGTCCTTCCGCCGCCAAGGATCGCAGGGCAACATTCTTTGCCTCCTGTTGCCACCTCCTCCTTCTCGGCTTCCTCCTCCTCTTCTTCCACCTGCTCATCCAGTCAGCCACACACCTTCACCACCAACTTCAGCACAGCCCGGGGTAAACGTCAGCAGGCCATTCTGAAACTCATATGTTTGGGGGACAGGCCCCACACCGCACAGGAGTTGTGGCGGGGTATAGAACAACAGACCGACGAGTGGTTGCTGCCGGTGAGCCTCAAGCCCGGCCTGGTGGTGTGTGATAATGGGCGAAATCTCGTTGCAGCTCTGGGACTAGCCAATTTGACGCACATCCCTTGCTTGGCGCATGTGCTGAATTTGGTGGTGCAGAAGTTCATTCACAACTACCCCGACATGTCAGAGCTGCTGCATAAAGTGCGGGCCGTCTGTTCGCGCTTCCGGCGTTCACATCCTGCTGCTGCTCGCCTGTCTGCGCTACAGCGTAACTTCGGCCTTCCCGCTCACCGCCTCATATGCGACGTGCCCACCAGGTGGAACTCCACCTTGCACATGCTGGACAGACTGTGCGAGCAGCAGCAGGCCATAGTGGAGTTTCAGCTGCAGCACGCACGGGTCAGTCGCACTACAGAACAGCACCACTTCACCACCAATGACTGGGCCTCCATGCGAGACCTGTGTGCCCTGTTGCGCTGTTTCGAGTACTCCACCAACATGGCCAGTGGCGATGACACCGTTATCAGCGTTACAATACCACTTCTATGTCTCCTTGAGAAAACACTTAGGGCGATGATGGAAGAGGAGGTGGCCCAGGAGGAGGAGGAGGAGGAGGAAGAGGGGTCATTTTTAGCACTTTCAGGCCAGTCTCTTCGAAGTGACTCAGAGGGAGGTTTTTGGCAACAGCAGAGGCCAGGTACAAATGTGGCCAGCCAGGGCCCACTACTGGAGGACGAGGAGGACGAGGATGAGGAGGAGGTGGAGGAGGATGAGGATGAAGCATGGTCACAGCGGGGTGGCACCCAACGCAGCTCGGGTCCATCACTGGTGCGTGGCTGGGGGGAAAGGCAGGACGATGACGATACGCCTCCCACAGAGGACAGCTTGTCCTTACCCCTGGGCAGCCTGGCACACATGAGCGACTACATGCTGCAGTGCCTGCGCAACGACAGCAGAGTTGCCCACATTTTAACCTGTGCGGACTACTGGGTTGCCACCCTGCTGGATCCACGCTACAAAGACAATGTGCCCACCTTACTTCCTGCACTGGAGCGTGATAGGAAGATGCGCGAGTACAAGCGCACGTTGGTAGACGCGCTACTGAGAGCATTCCCAAATGTCACAGGGGAACAAGTGGAAGCCCAAGGCCAAGGCAGAGGAGGAGCAAGAGGTCGCCAAGGCAGCTGTGTCACGGCCAGCTCCTCTGAGGGCAGGGTTAGCATGGCAGAGATGTGGAAAACTTTTGTCAACACGCCACAGCTAACTGCACCACCACCTGATACGCAACGTGTTAGCAGGAGGCAACATTTCACTAACATGGTGGAACAGTACGTGTGCACACCCCTCCACGTACTGACTGATGGTTCGGCCCCATTCAACTTCTGGGTCTCTAAATTGTCCACGTGGCCAGAGCTAGCCTTTTATGCCTTGGAGGTGCTGGCCTGCCCGGCAGCCAGCGTTTTGTCTGAACGTGTATTCAGCACGGCAGGGGGCGTCATTACAGACAAACGCAGCCGCCTGTCTACAGCCAATGTGGACAAGCTGACGTTCATAAAAATGAACCAGGCATGGATCCCACAGGACCTGTCCGTCCCTTGTCCTGATTAGACATTAACTACCTCCCCATAACCATATATTATTGGACTCCAGGGCACTTCCTCATTCAATCCTATTTTTATTTTCATTTTACCATTATATTGCGAGGCTACCCAAAGTTGAATGAACCTCTCCTCTGCCTGTGTGCTAGGCCTAAATATATGCCAATGGACTGTTGCAGTGGTGGGTGACGTGAAGCCTCATTCTCTGCTATGACATGCAGACTAATTCTCTGCTGACATGAAGACAGATTCTCTGTTACGGGACCTCCCTCCTCTGCCTGGGTGCTGGGCCTAAATATATGCCAATGGACTGTTGCAGTGGTGGGTGACGTGAAGCCTGATTCTCTGCTATGACATGCAGACTAATTCTCTGCTGACATGAAGACAGATTCTCTGTTACGGGACCTCTCTCCTCTGCCTGGGTGCCGGGGCCTAAATATCTGAGAATGGACTGTTCCAGTGGTGGGTGACGGGAAGCCAGATTCTCTGCTATGGAACCTCTCTCCAATTGATTTTGGTTAATTTTTATTTATTTAATTTTTATTTTAATTCATTTCCCTATCCACATTTGTTTGCAGGGGATTTACCTACATGTTGCTGCCTTTTGCAGCCCTCTAGCTCTTTCCTGGGCTGTTTTACAGCCTTTTTAGTGCCGAAAAGTTCGGGTCCCCATTGACTTCAATGGGGTTCGGGTTCGGGACGAAGTTCGGATCGGGTTCGGATCCCGAACCCGAACATTTCCGGGATGTTCGGCCGAACTTCTCGAACCCGAACATCCAGGTGTTCGCTCAACTCTACTCTGGATAGATCATCAGCTTCTGATCGGCGGGGGTCCGACACCCGGGACCCCCGCCGATCAGCTGTTTGAGAAGGCAGCGGCACTCCAGCAGCGCCGCGGCCTTCTCACTGTTTACCGCCGGGCCGCGGTAAACACTGACGTCACGACTAGTTTCAACTAGCGTGGGCGCGGCTAAGCTCCATTTAAGTGAACAGAGCTTAGCTCCGCCCACACTAGTTGATACTAGTCGTGACGTCAGTGGGCCGGCGGTAAGCAGTGAGAAGGCCGCGGCGCTGCTGGAGCGCCGCTGCCTTCTCAAACAGCTGATCGGCGGGGGTCCCGGGTGTCGGACCCCCGCCGATCAGAAGCTGATGATCTATCCAGAGGATAGATCATCAGTTAAATAAAAGTGCAGAACCCCTTTAAGGGTACTAATTTATTTTTGTAATATACTTTTATTGTATTTGTAATTTATATATTTATTTTACTGTTATAGTGACCTAATTAACACCCAAAATTCTGGTGTCTATAGCACTTTGGAATCCGTACACAGATTCCACTGTATGGATTTTACTGTGGGGCTGCAGTGAGCAATGTACTGGCAAGAGCACACCTCGTTGCTCACATTGTTGCTCCTGCTTGTTGTTCTTTGCAGTATATCTTTTTTGTTTATCAATTCTCTTGTCACGTCCCTCCTGTGACAGAGGTTAGAATATATGAGAGACTGGTTGCACGTTAAGTTATCTGACAGCCTATCTGTATTCACTTGTTGCAGTGTTGTTATTGGTAATGCCCACACCTCTTCTCTCAGGTGTAGCTTGTGGTCATTAATGCTCCTCTATTTAGTCTGGACTCACACTTCATACCATGTGGTTGATATTATCTGCCTGAAGTTGTCAAAGCTGGTGTGTGGTCCTCATCTGAGTTCCTGCTCATCCATTTTCTATTGCAGGTAAGTGTAATTCCCTTTGTATTTTGTTGTTACCATTTGCTCATTGTTTACTAGGCCTCAGGGAGACGCTGGTTTGTTAGTCTGGGAAGGAACCAGTGGTCTCAGACCCAGTCACTACTTCTAGGGATATTCAGGGTTACTAGGGCCTAGGTTTACGGTGTATGAATATTCCCACCTTCAGGGTCTATTCATACTGACAGGAGTCAGGGCTAGGTTTAGAGTTTCCTAGGTCGTGACCGTTTCCCTTTCCCTAGCCGTGACAGATCTCTGATGCTGTCATTCAGTAGGTACATACCTTCATAATTTAATTCCAGAAGATAACACAGATGCAGGGCTCATTACAAAACACAGTTTGTATAATTGAACTGCAATTTTATCGCCTGTGGGTAAACAGTCAGGTTCCCTATTAACCCCTTGATGACATGTGCTGTACATGTATGATGTATGTTGTCTCTTTAAAGATGATGCCTGCTCTGGAGCCGAGTGGGTGCCATAGCCGCCAGATGAAAACACCCTGGGCTAATGTCTGTGATTGGTGATGATGCTGATCGCAGACATTTAAACCCTCAGTGTCACGGTGTGGAGTGGGGGAAACCCCCCACTGTGTGGTGTAAAAGGGTATCAGCCTGGCCAAAAGGAATAATAAGGGAGCAGGTCACCTCCTACAGCGTCCCTAACCCTCTCCCTGACTCTTCACTGTATGAGCGGACCCCGATGGTAGGACGGCTCATACTCTGGATACCTAGAGACCCTGAGTTGCCCTGGTAATCCCTCACCAAGGAGCCGGGAAGAAACGACCTGTTCATCCGAGTTATGGAGGAACAGGAGTCTCTATCTGAGGCCAGGCTGCAATGAGAGGGGAACACATATAGCATATGGAGTTGGCAGGTAAGCGAAACCCATAACACACTTAGCTGCCACAAACACACTGACTGGAACCCATGCACAAGTGCTGCTGTCCACACCAACATTAAAGGACACAGCACAAACCACAACCACACAGGAACCCAGGACATCCATACCTGCAATAAATGTGAGACAGGGGACTGTCTAGCAAACATGCTGGACTCCAACCATCACCAGCCATACAACACCCTGAACATAACCCATGCAAACCAAAAGATAAGAAGGAAAAGAGACACCATAATAACATCAATGACCAAAAGGGTGGCCCTCACTGGACCGATGGTAAAAGCCAGGAACAGTGAACCACCAGCATACACCAAGGCTGGAGGAACCCTGAGCTTCAGGCATCCAGCAGAGGCTAAATAGCCCAAGCAGCCACACCCACACACACATAAACCCAGTGTTCACAAAACACTAGGAAGGGAGTTAACCCTTCTAACACCAGACAGAGGAAGGAAGCCACTTAAAGGGGAAGTGCACACACAATCAAACCAAATCACACGTTACCACCGTCAACAGCATGCGTGGCAACTATGTTACGGCAATCACCCAGAAGGCCGAGACACTGCCACCGCATGCTCTCACAGCAACACGTTGCCGCGGGCAACCGCACATCTGGCAACTGTGTCACAGCGCAAACCAAAGGCCGTGACACTCAGATCCCATGGTCAACATCTGAGGTGGCTTTTCCCAGGAGAGCTGTGCTCCCGGTCCCAAATGTCTTCACTTTGCGTAGATCAGGGAACCCATATTTTCGTGTTAATAGAATGGATCTCTCTGAAAAGTTCCATGCTATCGTTTCTGTAGTTCTTGTCTCTAAAAGAAAATAGCAAATCACAATACACTGTAATGCTAATTCATTGCTGTGTAAGGGAAAAGCAATCCAAAGATCGCATACTCAAGCCCCTTGGGGGGGGCTTAAAAAAGTAAAAAAAAAAAAAAAGTAAAAACAAATGTTAAAAATATTTAAAAAGAATGAAAATTCAAATCACCCTCGTCCCTCATAATCAAAATAAACATTAAAAAAATTAAGATCATATGCACCACCACAACCCCCAAACACAAAAGATGGCCTTGCGATTCGCCCGGTAGTAATTTCGCAGCAAACTTTGCTCGTTCGCAGTTCGACGAACATGCAAACATATGGCGATGTCCGCCGGCACCATATTATTTTGCATTGTGCGGAACTTTGACTCATGACACATCAGGTGGGACAGGACAGCCAATTGAGATGTTTCAGCACAAGGACACACCCCCTACCCTATAAATAAATCCGATCTGGCCGACATTTTACATTCAGTCTTTTGCCAGTGTAGGGCGCGGTTGCTGTGTGGAGCAGGGACAAACTATTAGAGACACCAAATGCTAGCTAATAGGGCCACAAAAGTCCTTTTAAGGACTGGCATAGGTGTGCTATCGATAGGTGTGACATACTGAGGGGTGTGATATACTTATAATATACTTTCTAACATAGAAAGTATATTATAGTGCATTGATATTGTGCAGCAGTTGTGTGAGTTTCTGCTGCAATACTGCAGCTATACAGAAGGACAAAAGCAATTGGAATAGCTAATTGCAACTGGTGTGATATACCTGTTGCCCCAAAATAAACGGATTAAGGGGTATGATGTACCATTCCGCAGGGGTGGTAGAGGTCGGGCAGGTGCACCAGGCCGGAGCCTAAGTGGGAAGTTGGAGAAGGTGCTTGCGATTATGTCAAAGGACACACCAGAGTTGGTTGAGTGGCTCACTCAGCCTTCCGCTTCTGCACCCTCCTCACTCTCTGCTGTGTGCACCTGTCACGGCTGAGGATGGGGGAAACCCTCAGCCGTGTGTTGCCAGAAGATGTTACTGGCTGCTCGGGCAGGACGACAGAATTAGGGAGCAGATCACCTCCTATTGCATCCCTAATCTGACCCTGACTCCTAGCTGTATGAGCCGACCTTGATGGTAGGAGGGCTCATACTCAGGAACCTCGGATCCCTTCTGACCCTCTGCAGATCCCTGAGCTAGGAGCTGGGTAGACAACCTGTTCCTCCTTGACGCGGAGAAACAGGAGTCTAAACTGGCCAAGCTGCAAGAGGATATAAACATGAACAGCCTATGGATATGGCAGGAGGATGAAAAGCACTTCCACACCTACCTGCCACAGACACACTGACTGGATCCCGTGCACAACAAGCTAGTGTCCACACCCAAACATAAATGGACACAGCACACACACAAACACACAGGAACCCAGATCCATAGGTGCATTAAACATGAAAAGGAAAACAACATCAACTAAACATCATGAATAACATTTATGACCACAAGGGTGGCCCTCACTGGCAGATGGTAAAAGACCAGGAGGATGACTCCAGCAACATGCCTGAAGTACCCCTCAGACATCAGGTCTCAACTGAGGCTAAATAGCCCATGTAGCCACACCCACAATGTACACCCAGTGCACACACACTAAGAAGGGAATTAACCCTTCCCACACCAGGGAAGGGAAGACAGCCACTTAAAGGGGACGTGCACCCATACATAAACCTCATGCACAAAAACAGAGACAAGGCACACCTACATAGACAGGTTGCCAGGTGCAACCACATGCACTTACAACAAGCTGCCTAGCATCAGCTCATGCTGCTATGCTGTCACATAAATAATGTTGCCAGCGGCAACCACAGGTGAGGCAACATACTTCAGCCCTCACCTGTGATTGACAACCAGTCAAGACCGCGGGCAACTGCATGCGGTTACCGGAGTCAGGACCATGACCATGGTCGTGACAGCACCCTCAAAGACACCACCACCATAGCCCCTCCACTTGAGTCAGAGGAATTATTTTCCCATCAATTCCCAGACCTTACCGATGCACAGCCATTCTTGGCATCGGATCAGGAAGAGGAGGTAGTAGCGGCCGCCACCCAGCGGTCTGACGACAGTACCCAGATCAGCCCAAGGAGGGTGGTCCCCGCTGTTGCTGCCTACTCCGAGATCTCTAATGTCAGTGGTGGTGAAGGTGACGATGATGACGTGTCGATGGACATCACGTGGGTGCCCACAAGAGAGGAAGAGGAGGGGAGTTCAGAGGGAGAGACGGAGCACCAGATAGGGAGGAGAAGCAGGCAGAACTTGCAGTGCACAGGAGTCAAAAAGCAGACTGCAAATGTATCTGGAGCGAGCCATCCACCATGCACGGTCACTCCCAGGACGCCGGCACATGGCTCCGCAGTGTGAGCTTTTTTTAACGTGTCAGCTGCTGACAATAGTGTTGCCATCTGCAGCCTGTGTTGTCAACGCATAAGTCTCGGTTATCCCAACACTCACCTAGGGAAGACCACCTTAAGAAGGCACCTGGCCTCTCATCACCGAGCCCAGTGTTAGCAACACCGTCGGAACGCACAAAGCCACAGCAGCGTACTTAGATCCCCGATACAAGCACAAAATGGTGGACATGTTACAAGCATCACAGAGGACTGGCAGAATGCAGCATTTCCAGGCCCTGCTTCGAGAGATGCTGCATTATTCTGTTGCGGGCGCTGGCAGTGGAATTTCCACCCACAGCGAAACAGTTGTACCAATCCTACAGCGCATACAAGAGGAGGGCGGTTTGAAGATGTATTGTTTTTTTTGGAAATGAGATCATTCTTGCAACCAACCCATCGACAGCCACCCTCCAGATCCAGCCTCAGGGAATACCTAGACCGACAGGTGTCCGACTACATTGGGTTAACGGCCGATGTGGACTCTCTTAGAAATGAGTGAACCCCTTGACTACTGGGTGTGCAGACTTGACCTTTGTCCAGAGCTGGCACAATTTGCCATGGAACTCCTGGCTTGCCCCTCTTCGAGTTTCCTGTCTGAAAGGACATTCAGCGCAGCAGGGGGTTCATGACCGATAAGTGCACTCGCCTAGCTCACATCAGTGTGGACTACCTCACATTTCTAAAAATCAATGAGGCATGGATCTCGGAGGAATTCAACACCTGTGACGACCACGTTTAACCACATCCCATCTGGGCCATTTGTCCCCTTCCTGACCAGGCCTAATTTTGCAAAACTGACATATCTCACTTTATGTGGTAATAACTTTGGAACGCCTTTACTTATCCAAGTCATTCAGAGATTGTTTTCTCGTGACACATTGTACTTCATGATAGTCATAAATTTGAGTCAATAGATTTCACCTTTATTTATGAAAAAATCCCAAATTTACCCCAAATTTTGAAAAATTCGCAATTCTCAAAATTTCTATTTCTCTGCTTTTAAAACAGAAAGTGATACATCATAAAATATGTATTATTTAACATTCCCCATATGTCTACTTTATGTTGGTATCATTTTGGAAATGTCATTTTATTTTTTTAGGACGTTAGAAGGCTTAGAAGTTTAGAAGCAATTCTTCAAATTTTTTAGAAAATTGCCAAAACCCACTTTTTAAGGACCAGTTCAGGTCTGAAGTCACTTTGTGGGGCCTACATGGTGGATACCCCCATAAATGACCCCATTGTAGAAACTACACCCCTCAAGTTACTTAAAACCGATTTTACAAACTTTGTTAACCCTTTAGGCGCATAGCGCTTCCTGCTCTGCATACACAGCGCTCGGTGAGTGCTGTGTATGCAGCGATCCAGAAGGCAGGGACACCTGGGCACTGTCCCTGCCTTCTCTAAGGGTTGCCCTGCTGTCACTGACAGCGGGCAACCCGATCAGCAGCTGCATTTTTTTAACGGACGTTCTGGAACGTCCATTCAGAAATAAGGAACCACCTCCCGAACGTTTATAGTCAACGTGCGGACTGAAGGTGGTTAATTGAATTTCCTCATGCCAGCCCACACATATCCGCCACCACCCAGAAAGAATAATGGTCCCTGTCTTATGTAAAAACAGCAGCATAAAAGGCCTTTTCTGTCCGGTGAATGCCAATATTTGGGACCTCAGAGGAATTCAACACCTGTGACGACCACGTGTTATCGAATTTCAACCATTATCATTTGGTTTTTTTTCAAGAGGGGGGATTTCGCCTAATGTACCTCCAGCCACATTATCAATTGTTTTTTGTACGGTAAATGAATAATTTTTGGGGCTTGTAGTCCACTGGCCTACAGTAAAATTTACATCCATTGACCGTCTAATATACCTCAAGCCACATAATCACTTGATCTTTTCTGTACGGTGAATGCCTAATTGTTGGGGCCTCGGAGGAATTCAACACCTGTGACGACCACGTTATCGAATTTCACCTATTATCACTTGGGGTTTATTTAAGAGAGGGTATTCTCGCCATGTTTTTAATCAAATTTTATATTTTTTGTTCTTTTAAACATATTTATTTGACATTTATTTGTACTGGCCTGTAGTAAAATTGATATCCAATGACCGTCTAATATGCCTCCAGCCACATAATCACTTATTCTTTTCTGTACATTGAATGAACAATTTTTGGGACCTGTACTCCACTGGCCTGAAGTAAAATTTTATTTAATGACCGTCTAATATACCTCCAGCCACATAATCACTTGATGTTTTCTGTCCGGTGAATGCCTAATGTTTGGGGCCTGTACTCCTGTGGGGCCTAAAATTAAAGTTTTCTAGGCTCCAGCAGGGCACATTTTTGACAGTTTCACTTTAAGACGCATAAAAATGTCTTGTTGTAAACAATGTCCAGCTCACCTGCTGTCTCTATCCCTTGTATCAACTTCCTGGATGCACGGAAACCTTGGTAAGACCGTGAAATAGTAAGAATAAAGCGATGGATCCAGCATCGAAGTTAGAAAATATTGTGGGTTCCTTTATTCAATATAGTACAAATCCATACAGTGACAGCATCACCTCAGTGTTCCAAATGAACGTCTACGCGTTTCGAGCAAACATGTTCTTAGTCGTGACCGATCAGATATCCAACTGGCCATGTTTATATAGGCTAGCTGCTACCTCTCCTCCCACCTCCAGGTGAGAGCTGGAAGGAGTTGATTGCAGCACGCCGCATAAAAATGTCCCCTGATTAAAATACAGATTGTTTGTGGGAATTTTTGCCATTGATCCCCCTCTGGTATGTCACTGTCCATGTTGTGGGATGATTTGTGCACTTCTTGAAAGTATTTGGTGGCTGCAATAATGACCTGAAGGTTTTTCAGGTTTGCCTGCCATTAAAGTGAATGGGGTCCGCCGCGAACTTGAGGTTCGCGAACATTTGATCGCGTTCGCGAATCGTCCCGGCCGATGTTCGTCCATCACTACCAAACACCCAAAATATTAAAATATAAACGTAATGGCCTTACAAGATCCAGCTTTTTGCAATATACTGTATGAATCAATCTCTAACATTCTTCAAGATCTCTGCATGCAGTCATTTAATCCTTTGACTATATAAACATTTACTTCCTGGAGCCAAAATACCCCTTTAATGTAAAATACATGTGCTATTCAGTGATAATAATTCTAAAGCTTTAAGACTTATTTTTGAGAACTCAATTTCAGTTTTATGTTTTTTAAATCAAAACTTTCAAAGTTATTTTCTTCCAGAATCTTCTAGACCTCGAAATACTATTTTGTGCTCATCCTTTAGACATGAGAAACCCAAAGGTTAATGAGGAGTTTTGAGAGATGACAAATATTTGTTGCTATAAGTGTAAAATGATTGAACCCCGCTTGCGTCTGATATATTCATTAGTTTGGTGTCAGTATAATTTGCAATTAGTTAATGCAAATAGTCTTGCACTGCAAATGCCCTGCACCTCACATACATGTTAATGAGGCGCTCAAGGTCTTTGTCAATGTATATACATTTATTCCAGAGTGATTATTTTACTGAATCTTATAATTGGATTTCATATATTGTTAGGTCAAGAAAATAGGTTTATTACATGGGTTTTTAGGATATGGTCATGCATAGCTGATTTTCTTCTGTGGATTTTGCTCCATTGATGCAGATTTGCTGTGGATGCATTACAAAGGTTGAAATCTGCAGAGGAAAACTGCAACATATATTGATTGATGCTGCAGATTTAAAATCAGCACCAAAGGGAAATCTATGGTATAGATTATTTTGGCGCTGTGTGGATGAGATTTCACATAAATTAGGCATGATCGTGGGTGTTTTACTCTGCCACTGTATCGGCAATGCCCTGGCTGGCGGGGTTGCCCACAATACCTCGCAGTCAGTTTCAGTCAATCAGAAGGGACTATACTGACATGTCATAAGACCCTATATAACATCTCAACCAGGGAATGCATCGGTTTTCTAGGGTTATATATTCTGTCATAGGCTGTTTTATAGAAATAGAGAAAAGGAATCCTATCCTAACCCTTTCTACCCCGGAAGCTTTTTCGTTTTTTTAACGTTTTTGTTTTGCGCTCCGTGCTTTCCCAGAGCCATAACTTTTTTCATTTTTCAGCTCATATAGCCGTATGAGGGCTTGTTTTTTGCAGGACAAGTTGTACTTTCCAATGCCACCATTTAATATTGCATATGATGTAGTGGAAAAAAATGCAAAATGGGGTGAAATGAATTTTTTTTTATTCTGCCACAGTTTTACGGGGTTTTTATTTATGATGTTCGTTGTAAGACCAGTTACTTTCATTCTACAAGTCAGTACGAATCCGGTGATACCTTATATGCATAGTTTTTCTTGTATGTTGTACTGATAAAATAATAAAAACCTTGGAAAAAATCTGTTTTATCTTTTCACCACCATATTCTGACCCCTATAAATTTTTTGTTATGTATACGGAGCTGTGTGAGCATTAATTTTTTGCGCAGTGATCTGTACTTTTTAGTGTTACCATTCTCGGTTGCGTACGACTTTTTGATACATTTTTATTTATTTTTTGTGGGAAATGAAGCGACCAAAAATGTCAAATCGGGCATTTTGACTTTTTTTCGTTTCGCCATTTGTAGCATGAGGAAAATATTTTTATATTTTTATAGTATGTGGTGATACCCATGACATGTATTTTTATTTTGGGGAGGGGAGGTGATTTTAATTTTTATGTATTTCAATTTTTTTTTTTTTTTTTTACAAATATAGCCGGATAGCAGACATGATTGGAGCGGGCGCCATCTTTAAAGACCCAGCCAGCACCGTACTAGTACGACTCTGGTTGGGAAACATGGAAACATAGAATGTGTCCGCAGATAAGAGCCATTTGGCCCATCTAGTCTGCCCAATATACTGAATACTATGAATAGCCCCTGGCCCTATCTTACATGAAGGATGGCCTTATGCCTATCCCATGCATGCTTAAACTCCTTCACTGTATTTGCAGCTACCACTTCTGCAGGAAGGCTATTCCATGCATCCACTACTCTCTCAGTAAAGTATAACTTCCTGATATTACTTTTAAACCTTTGCCCCGCTAATTTAAAACTATGTCCTCTTGTAGCAGTTTTTCATTTTTTAAATATTCTCTCCTCTTTTACCTTGTTGATTCCCTTTATGTATTTAAAAGTTTCTATCATATCCCCTCTGTCTCGTCTTTCTTCCAAGCTATACATGTTAAGGTCCTTTAATCTTTCCTGGTAAGTTTTATCCTGCAATCCATGTACCAGTTTAGTAGCTCTTCTCTGAACTCTGTCCAAAGTATCAATATCCTTCTGGAGATATGGTCTCCAGTACTGAGCACAATACTCCAAATGAGGTCTCACTAGTGCTCTGTAGAGCGGCATGAGCACCTCCCTCTTTCTACTGGTAATGCCTCTCCCTATACACCCAAGCATTCTGCTAGCATTTCCTGCTGCTCTATGACATTGTCTGCCTACCTTTAAGTCCTCTGAAATAATGACTCCTAGATCCCTTTCCCCGGATACTGAGGTTAGGACTGTATCACTGATTTTATAAATCAGTGATACAGTCCTAACCTCAGTATCCGGGGAAAGGGATCTAGGAGTCATTATTTCAGAGGACTTAAAGGTAGGCAGACAATGTCATAGAGCAGCAGGAAATGCTAGCAGAATGCTTGGGTGTATAGGGAGAGGCATTACCAGTAGAAAGAGGGAGGTGCTCATGCCGCTCTACAGAGCACTAGTGAGACCTCATTTGGAGTATTGTGCTCAGTACTGGAGACCATATCTCCAGAAGGATATTGATACTTTGGAGAGAGTTCAGAGAAGAGCTACTAAACTGGTTTGCCAGATTTTTGACCATTCCTCCAGTTTTCCTAAATCCTTTTCCATTCGGTGTATCCCTCCAGGAACATCAACCCTGTTACAAATCTTTGTGTCATCAGCAAAAAGACCATTGAGGCCTTCTGCAATTTCGCTGATAAAAATATTAAACAATATGGGTCCCAGAACAGATCCCTGAGGTACCCCACTGGTAACAAGACCATGGTCTGAATATACTCCATTGACTACAACCCTCTGTTGTCTGTCCCTCAGCCACTGCCTAATACATTCAACAATGTGGGAGTCCAAGCACAAAGACTGCAATTTCTATGTGGGACATTCAAGACCAAGAAAAATCCAGCTTCCAAGATGCAAAAGGTGGAATCTTTATTGTGCGTTTAAAATCCAATGCAAAACCTCAAAATGTGTCGACCACCTAGAGGCCTCAAGGAAACTCCTTTATAGGTGGTATTATACTCCTTATCGCCTATCCATCATATACCCAACCACCTCAAACGTTTGCTGGAGATGTCTATCAGCAGTTGGCAATTTACTGCACATCTGGTGGACCTGCCCTGCTGTCAACCGTTTCTGGTCCAAGATATTGTCACTTATAGGTGCTGTAATAGGGAAGATACTTCCCGCATCCCCGGAAATAGCATTGCTCTCCTTGGGGCTGGAATGTTTAGATTTGAAGGACCTCACTATTGCTTTTCATATACTAACAGTAACAAGAGTGGCGATAGCCAAACGGTGGAAGAGTAGGGATATCCCAACCATACCAGAAATCATTGCTAAAGTTCACTATAATTACGGCATGGAACTACTGATTGCAAAACAACTTTGCCGGTTATCAAGTGTCAGTGTCAGGTGGCGTGACTGGGCGTCTTATATATCTGAACATTACCCATCTTTGCCAAATCTACCAGTATAAAAATGTATACCTCAATTCTATTGCTTGATTTTAACTGTGGTGCAGTGTTTATTATTGTTTGTTTGTTGGTCGTCTTTCACGGCCTTGTTTCCTTTTTTTGATGTAAATGAAAGCTTTTCATATGATATCTTCTATCCTGAATACTTGTAATATGTTGAGCAAACAATACTGTAATTTACGGTAATGTAACACTATGGAAGATGTTGTATGCTCTAATTTTCAAATAAAAAATTAGTGAAATAAAATCCAATGCAAGACATTACAGGTTACAGTAACGCTTTTTAGACCGCAAGTAAATCAGGGTCCTTCATCATGATACAAAACTTGTGTACAAAACTCAGTTTAAAAAGGCTAATCCACACCTGACACCCCAATCATTGAGTCACATGTCCTGATTAAACTGACTCAGAGCATGTGTCAATCATGAAGGGAGGGGAGGGAGGGAAAGACACACTTGAAATACACATGAAAAGATACACATGAAATATATAGAAAAACATAATAACAATGTTTACAATTGACAATGTGTAAAAAACATCAGTGGCAGGCAAACATGAAATTAATATTGTAATATGAGATCATGTCTCTTGTTCAGACATTCAGGATAGCGCGTGGCAAGTAAAAACATCCAATAAGCCTCTCTATTAAGCAGCTTTCTCCTCAGTTCGCCACCTCTAGCTGGAATAAAGACCCTTTCTATACCTTGGGCTCTCAGATAGGTCACTTCACCACCATGTACAACTGCAAAATGTTCACTAACTGCAGATACATTGTGATTTCTGTAATGGGGAATATCCGATATATGTTTACGGATTTGCAATTTTATTTGGTTGGAAGTGCAACCTACATATTGCAACTTGCACATTTGGCAGGTCACTAAGTAGATGGCATTTTTTGTGTTTCAATTCAAGTAGCTATTAATACAGAATTTTTTGCCATTAGCCATAGAATAAAAAAACTGGCTTACTTGAAAATAATCGCAACAAATGCACCTACTATGCCCGCACTTATAGCTCCCCTTCGTTGAAAGCCAGGTCGGTGTCACATTGCTTTTCTCTTTGTATAAACTGGGACTGATGAGACTGCCTAATGTGGGAGCTTTTCTTGCAGCACATCTAATGCCTCCCGCTATTATTTCCGACTACTTTTCATCAAAGCTGAGGACTGGTAGATGTTTTTTAATCATTTTGCATATTTCCCTGTATTCGCCACTGTACTGGGTGACAAACGTAATGGGAGTGTGGCTATTCACTTTGCTGTTGCCCGCTGTATCCGTGGGGTTTGTATCAGGAAAGATCAAAGATTTGCGGTCCAAACTCTGAACCGTTTTTTTGCTATTTAGCATATGATTCCGTGAATAGGCTCTAAGAGCCAATCTATTCACAATCTTATTACTTTCCTGTTCAAATGATGAAATGTCCGAACAGTTACGCCTGGTACGGATCAGCCAGCCTTTTGGAATGTTGTATATTACATGTGGCGGGTGACATGATGATGCATGCAAAATAGTATTGCCAGCTAGCTCTTTCCTGAAGGTGTTCACACTAGAACTGGCAGAATCACCGCTCAATTTTAGATCCAAAAAGGAAACCGACCTGGTGTCAAAATGCAACGTGAAAGAAATAGAGGGTACATATGAATCCATGTATTCGCCAAACAGTGGTATGGACGCCACATCCTCAGACCATACAAGCAGAAGGTCATCGATGAAGCATCCATACCACTGCAGGTGATCATAGAAAGGGTGGGTGTCGATGAGGAGGAATCTCCTCTCCCACCATGCCATAAATATATTAGCAATGGAGGGAGAGAACTTAGCCCCCATCTACACCCCGACACCTGCAAATAACATCCATTGAACATAAAGAAATTATGTTTCAAGAGAAAGCTGACTGACATCTCCAAAAATTCTTGCAATTCACAGGTATAGTTGCTATAGGTATTAAGGAACCAACACAGAGATCGCAGCGCCAATTCATGTGGTATATTCGTATAAAGTGACACCACGTCTGAAGCAATCCAAACATAATCCTCTCTCCATTGGAAAGACGACATGTGGGACAGTATCAAAAGCCTTACTAAAGTCTAGATAAGCGATGTCTACTGCACCTCCGCCATCTATTATTTTAGTCACCCAATCCAAAAAATCAATAAGATTAGTTTGACATGGTGTCCCTGAAGTAAACCCATGCTGTTTTTCTTCTTTCAATACATGGGATTTTAGATGTTCCACAATCCTCTCCTTGAGTATGGTTTCCATTAATTTTCCCACTATTGATGTCAGGCTTACTGGCCTATATTTGCCCGATTCCTCCCTATTACCTTTCTTGTGAATGGGCACAACATTTGCTAATTTCCAATCTTCTGGGATGACTCCTGTTACCAGTGATTGGTTAAATAAATATGTTGGTTTTGCTAGTTCACCGCTGAGCTCTTTTAATAGCTTTGGGTGTATCCCATCAGGCCCCTGTGACTTATTTGTATTAATTTTAGACAGCTGACTTAGAACCTCTTCCTCTGTAAAGACACATGCATCGAAAGATTCATTAGTCTTCCTTCCTAACTGAGGTCCTTTTCCTTCATTTTCCTTTGTAAAAACTGAACACAAGTATTAATTGTGGCAGTCAGCTAGTTCTTTATTTTCTTCCATATACCTTCCTTCTTTTGTTTTTAATTTGGTAATTGCTTGTTTTAGTTTCCCTTTCTTAATTTCTGTATCTGAAGAATGTCTTATCGCCTTTTTTCACTGACTGAGCTAATTTCTCTTCTGCCTGCGCTTTAGAAGCTCTTATAACTTGTTTGGCCTCTCTCTGCCTAATCTTATAAATTTGTCTGTCATCCTCGTTTTTTTTTTTTTATAATTACTAAATGCTATATTTTTGTTTTTAATAATTTTGGCCACTTCTGCTGAGTACCACAGTGGTCTATTCCTTTTTTCTTTTACTGACAAGCCTAATGCAATTTTCTGTTGCCTTCAATAGTGCCTCTTTTAAGTAGTCCCATTTCTCCTGGACTCCAATGAAACTGTTCCAATCTGATAGGGACTCGTGTACCACTAATGTAATTTTAGAAAAGTCAGTTTTTCTAAAATCTAAAACTTTGGTTTTTTTGTGATATGAATCAGTGGTGTGAAGGGCATCTTTTTAGCAAATTTGTACCTATAAAACTGGCTAACCTGTTGTATGTTCACTTGGAAGCAAAAAGCATCTGTGTTGGTTCCATGTTCAAATGTGCCCGCATTGCTGAGAAAAATGACGTTTTAATTTATGCAAATGCACCTATAGGAGCAACGGGGGATTTGCTGTTACACCTAGAGGCTCTGCTCTCTCAGCAACTGTCATGCCCTTTCCACTTTGATTGATAGGGCCAGGCAGTGGAAACATCATACCTCTCTATTTTTTATTAATTTGTATCACTGCAATGTACATCACATAATTCACAGACACAAATCTTTTACAATATTACCTCTGGTGCTGATAGTATACCAATAGTGTTGTCTATTCTATTCAGCTCTCTCCACTGAACATTTAAAAAAAGAAAAAAAAACCTCCAGTTTACCATTACTAATCTATCAATCAATCTATTGATCTATCTATCTAAAATCTGACAGAGTATTGTGTTTTTACACAATTTGTTGAAATCAAAAGCCAATAGCAGGCTGTGACGGGGACAAGGCTCCCTAGCGTCACTTGAGATGTAGATACAAAGATTTTTTGTGTGGATTCCTTGTCTAAAATCGACAACAACTTACAGTACAATGGATGTGGATATGGTTATTACAAACCCAACTACATGCAGCAGAAAGCACCTATGCAGAAATTAGGTCTTGTGGATTTTCAAATCCATTGCATGTCAGTTCTTTTGCAGATTTGTTATGGCAGATTTTGCAGAATGGGTGTGAACATTCATTTCAATGGGGCCGCAAAAGTTCTTCCATTTCGCAGCCCATGTCCTATTCTTGGCTGCAACTGCGGACATGAATAGACATTTCTATCATAGGGCTGGCAGTTTGGGTTGGCAGTGCGTTCTGCAAAATGCGGAACGCACACGTTCAGTATCTGTGTTTTGCAGATTTTCAATTTGCAGACCGCAAAACGCATGCGGTCGTGTGAATGTACCCTTTGGGTGTAAACTAAATGTTTACATTCACTGATTTCTGCTTTTTAAATATTATATTTTTATCCTACTTATGTTATTTAGTATTTAACACTACTTATAAGCAATCACTTTGGTTTTCTTAATATTTAACTACTAATTTAAGGTTTATTTTTAGAGATCTATATATATATTTATATGGCAGATTTCCTAAAAACCCACAATAGTCCATGTTTTCTCAACAGTCAGTTTGAGGTGTGGTTGTGTTTCTTTAGCTACATGTCTTTATGTTACATCAGCAAGGAGAAATGTGATGTTCTTGGGAACAAGGGTTCCTCAGAATCAAAAATAGTTCAGATTAATCCCAGGAGATCTTTCTATTCCACAAATGATCCATATATGTTAATAGTCTAGGCAGCTTGTTGTAAAAATTTCTATTGAAGTTTTAAACCCTTTGGATAAGTTTAAAATAACATTGCACTTTAAAAAATATAAAGTTGATCTCATTAAAAAAGCAAGCAGCGACATTTTGTTAGATCTTGGTAAAACAAAAAAGGTCGTGAGAAAACGGTATGTGTGATAGTGAGCTGCTTAAACATTTTATTATTTTTCTGTTCTTCATTTGTGCTCTTTATGAAGTCATCGAATTTCAGATGATTTGGTCTTTGACTTTTTGTCTGGGGACAAAACAAATGAAACGTTAAAGTTCAGCAGAACTTTGGTTCAGATAACAGAATATGCTTCTGTTTCCTCACACTACAGTATGTGAGTCAGTGAAAAATCTGTTCTCTTAACACATTCAGTAATTAGTCAGCCAAGAAACTTTATACCCATCAGTCAATATGTAAAAAGCTAGTTTGCTTGGTTCTCATTAGAACTTACATGTATAAAAAGTAAGAATTAGGCCTCCTGCACACAAACGTGTGCGCCCCGTTGCCGTATTGCGGACCGCATTTGCGGATCCACAATACACGGGTGCTGTTCCTTGGCCATTCTGCATCACGGATGCTGACCCTTTCACTTCAATGGGTCCACGATCTGCTGCGGCTGCGTCACGGATGGTGTTTGTGCATTGTGGCCCGCAGCATGACCACGGAGCGCACATGTTAGTGTGCAGGAGGCCTTAGTATGTTCTTGTTAGTAATAATATGGACATTGGTGGGAAGAGATGCTTTAGCAACAAGTGGGAAGAAACACATGTATAATTATCCCTTGGGGATTTAGAGGAGGAGCATTAACTGGGATCAAGCTTTTGCTGGAACAACAAAAAAAACTCCTTCCAGTACCGATCTTTGAAGATTTGCCTCTGGTCAGATTAAAACTGAGGACCCCAGTAACATATTAATAACTAAGCTATTGTGTGCTAGAATGGAGTCATAAAAAAGTTAATAAAGGGATAAAAACACTATAAAGTTTAACCCTTAGAGGACCAGGCAATTTTCAGTTTTTACATTTTCGTTCCTGCCTTCCTGGAGCCAGAACTTATTTATTTTTCAGTTCACATAGCCATTGAGGGTTTGTTTTTGTGGGGCTGTCTGAGGGCTAATTTTTTTTGCAGGATAATCTGTTGTTTTCACTGATACCATTTTGGGGTGTGTAAGACTTTTTAATAGTACAGGCATTTTCAGACACGGAAATGCCTATTATGTTTTTGTTATTATTTACTGTTTATTCTATTTATTTTTAAAACTTTTTTTTTTACTTTTTAAAAACTTTTTTTAGGCCCCTAAGCAGATCTCAATATGCACTCTTCAGATTACAATTTCTATAAAGTAATGGAATTTAATTCCTTACTGAATAGAAATTTCAATAGCTTCCAAAGCACTGCTGCCACTTGCAGGCCTGCATTGGAATATACCAGTAATAGGCCTGGAAATCTTGCCCAAGCTAAGGGCTATTACTGCTAAGGAATGCCTTGCCCGATCTCACCAAGGGTTTTTAGCTGTCATATACAATGGTCACATTTGACCACAGCATCTGACAGGTTAACTGTCTGTGACTTTATTGCTGATTGCATAGATTAGCCCTGGTGGTCTGCTGTTTAAGACAGCAAAAACATGGTGGCTATGGCGTCAATGTGCTTGCAAAGGGGCATCATATTTAAAGGGATGTCTGCCATCATACATGTTTTCAAGGGGTTAAAGCACTAAAAGCATACTGATAAATATTTTTCATAAGTCAAGAATACATTTGACTATATGAAACTTTGTATTATATCTTATTAGGTAAAGTAGCATCTTCCTTTCCTTCTAGTAGCCTGCAGCCTCCTTATCACTGCCTGTAAATGTTCAGAAACCCCATCAGTACCAACAAAATATTTTATAAATAAAAGTCAGAGAGGAGGGAACTGCAGCTACAGTGTCTCTCTTAGGCCTCTTTCACACGGGCGAGTTTTCCGCGTGGGTGCAATGCGTGAGGTAAACACATTGGACCCGCACTGAATCCGGACCTATTAATTTCTATGGGGCTGTGCACATGAGCGGTGATTTTCACGCATCACTTGTGCGTTGCGTGAAAATCGCAGCATGCTCTATATGGTTGCTAGGAGACGATCGGGATGGGGACCCGATATTTATTACATTTATAACATGGTTATAAGGGAAAATAATAGCATTCTTAATACAGAATGCTAAGTTAATTGGGGATGGAGGGGTTAAAAAATATAAAATAAATTAATTAAACTCACCTCTTCCACTTGTTCGCGCAGCCCGGCTTCTCTTCTTTCTTCTTCTTTGATGACCTGGGAGGAAAAGGACCTTTGGTGATGTCACTGTGCACATCACATGGTCCATCACCATGGTGATGGACCATGTCACGGACCATGTGATGAGCGCATTGACGTCACCAAATGTCCTTTTCCTCACAGGTCATCAAAGAAGAAAAAAGAAGAGAAGCCGGGTAGCGCGCAAGTGGATGAGGTGAGTTTAATTTATTTATTTTCTTAACCCATCCATCCCTAATTTACTTAGCATTCTGTATTAAGAATGCTATTATTTTCCCTTATAACCATGTTATAAGGGAAAATAATAAAATATACACAAGAAGTCCGGGTTCGGTTCTGGATACCAAGCATGCCGATTTTTCTCACGCGCATGCAAAACGCATTAAAATGCTTTGCACTTATGGGGAAAAATTGTGCATTTTCCCGCAGCGCAGCCGCATCTTTTCCGCACGTCACTCGCAACGCCTGTGTGAAAGAGGCCATAGTGCCTGTGTATGCTGTGCATGCTGTGAGAGAGGATGGTGATCAGACGTAAAGACACATCAGATTGAAGTGCTAAGAGGACCTCAAGAGGAATTAAAAAGACACAAAACACAAGTTAGACACAATTTCTTGCTGCCTTACATTTAATATCCATAAGGCTTTTTTGGGAGAAGCTGTGAGTGTTTTCGAAGTATACATACCTACATAATGTAAGTTTTAAAGAGGAGCTGTCACCTCTCCTGTTTATGAATGGATTCGCAGCAGTCTGCAGTAAAGATCGAACTGGGAGTTACCAGCTCAGGGTGTAATAGAACCAAAAATATTTTCCCAAAAAGAATAATGCATTAAACGAAGCGTATATCAATCTACTATACAACCTGCAAAGATATGTGAGTCTATATGTAAAGAAATATATCAACACCATATGTGTATCAAAAAAAACATTTTATTAGTATATAATTTCATAATATCTATTCACATGATTGACAATACATAACAATTTAAAATAAAAAATAAAACAGTGACTGGTGGTGCAAAACCGTTAGCGGGATAATAAAGTGCTATGGCAAATTTATCACAGTCAGTAGATAAGCTGCTCAATGCAAAATTTTATGGCTAACTCAAAAATGCTATGTGATTTTAATATCTACAGCCAAATTTAGTGACTGATAGAAGACCAAGCTGAATACATGAATAATAAGATAAATCACAACGGTGAACAAATAATAAATGCCAAAGCCGAGTACGTAGATACCTTATAGTTAAATCCCAACAGAGGCTATATATACAGCATAGTCCAACATTATCCAATTAGTGCTGCCAGTGTAAGACTGTTCAAGGACCCCCCCTCCCCTGACTGGTAACACCCAGTTGGATCTTTACTACAGACTGTTGGCAATTCATTCACAAATGTCCAGCTGGAATAATAGAGGAACTGTACAATATACATTCATAAGAATAGATGCTCCTGAACTGTTATTACATGGGGAATGGAAGTATTTACTAAAATAGACACGTCAGTAGAGGGGGCAGGTTCTCTTTAAAGTGACATGGAAAGACATTGAGAAAGACACAAAACACTAGTTATACACGCTTATATATAGTTATCTATATATGGCTTATATTTAATATCTAAGGCCTTGTTCACATCACCGTTTCTCCTTTCCGTTCTCCGGCTCCGTTGAGGAGCAGGAGAACGGAAAGGACGAATTCTGCAGATAACTGAGACTTAACTGAGCATAACGGAGCCTAAAGACCCCACTCAAAAATGATGTTCTGAGCGGACACCGAATGGACCCTATTATAGTCTATGGGGTCTTTAGACTCCGTTACGCTCAGTTAGGTCTCAGTTATCTGCAGAATCTGTCCTTTCCATTCTCCTGCTCCTCAACGGAGCCGGAGAACAGAAAGGAGAAACGGTGATGTGAACAAGGCCTTATACTAAAAAAAATTGTAATCATTTTGTAACTATAATTATGGTTTTAAGGAGTATTCTGTTTTTGCCATTGTCAGCATCAATTGACAGAAATAACATGCTATCACTTACTAATAGTGATTGTTTCTTTGTAATGCCCCATTTTCCTGCACTCCATCCTGGTCACTGACATTTTCTATCCCGATGACATCACATCTACTTCTGAGGCATGGCAAGGTTTGTACAACCTTGTCCTGTAAACAAATCAGGGTACCTTGGGGTGGTGTTCTGCTCATTATCTTGGACCCTGCCCTGTAGACGTGATGTCAGCAATGATCCCGTGTCTTAAGGCTGGGTTTTTCAAGCATGGTTCGAGTGGGCTTGGATCCAGGGCCACCATCAGGATTTTCAGGGCTCCATACAGGTGAATGGTATGGTGTTTAAAGAGTAATTAAAGCTTTGTGTCAAATTTTAATAAGAAGTCCCTAATGCCCTAATAAAACTTTTTCTAACATACTTTATTAATTAATTTTGTATTTTTATTAGACTGTTCCCTATCTAAAGCACACCAATCCCTGTAGGCTTACAACTCAGTTCTCTGTACACAGCTGAGCTGAGCTGAGCTGAAATTTATGAATGGGGCTGCATAAGCAGGGAGTACTATGCCAGGATTAGCTCCTGCTTCGCTAAGCTAAGAGCTCTGCTCAGCTAATCCTGGCATACAGGGTACCCATGTGCTATGCCAGGAGTTAGTAAACCTCCTGGGGGCACAGGCAGGAGCAGCAATAGGCGCTCCTTGCCTGTACACCCTGCTTATGCAGTCCCATAAATTTCACACTCTGTACAGCGCTGAGCTGTCACAAAGGTTTAGTTACTCTTTAACAATCAACATGAATAAAACTACATGTTCACTATATTGTATGGGTTATTATTAGAGATGAGCGAATTTTTAAAAAATTCAATTCGACCGGTTCACCGAATATTTCAGAAAAATTATCTTTGATCCAAATTTATTCACAGCGAATTGTGTTAAAAAAAACAGCTATTTCCAGGCTGTATAGAGCCTTTATAGGGGTGTAGAACACTGTGCCTTGCAGTAACACGCATAGGGAGTCTGCTGTGGTAGTGAAACAATACTGTGAGTCAGTATGACAAGAATCACTGCACGCTTCACTTATTTGGGCAGTCACAGGGCCAACACTGACCAAATAACTCAAGTATGAACTCAGCCTTACAGGTCAATGTTAGCGTCAAGAAGAAGCGCACTCCTTTTATACCGTCGCCAGCTGATTCCACATAGATGTCTACAGAACCTGTTCTATTAAATGCTTATACAAGTAGAGCCCCCCGACAGAGTGGAGAGGGTGTCAGCAGTAAGTTTGTGTTGACGTCACTGATTATTTTGCCCTTCGTCTGATCCATCAGATCAATAACTCACACAAAACGGATCCTGTCTGTGGAGCATCCGCCTTCACTCGATCAGCATTTGATCAGTAATCCATCAGTATTGCTAATGCCCAAAAAAAAAACAGGAGTGGATCCAAAACAGAGATGACACGTGAACGGAATATTTGCATGTCTTCAGTGTTTTCTACCCACTCCTACTTTTGGCTACCAAATCATAAGCCAATTCTGATGGGACCATACAGGCCTTACAGCTGCTACACAGACAGGATCCGTTGTGCGTCTAATTTTTCCTTCCTTCTGACAGATCAGAAGGGTCAAACAAATGATGATGTCAGCTAGGCCAAAAGGCAAAATAGTGGCCAAGTCATGAAGTGGGGAAGGTTGGAACAGCATGAGAAGTCCACAGAGTGGCCCTATGACATAGTGGTGAAGTGGAAGTAGCATGAAGAGGCCATAGAATGGCACAATGACAGAGTCTGAAGGTGGCGGCAGCATCAAAAGGCCACAGAGTGGCACAATGACTGAGTCTGGAGGTGGTGACAGTAACAGCAACATTAGGAGGATACCACAGAGTGGCAAGGTGACATAGTGTAGAGATGGCAGAATCATGAGGAGACCACAGAGTGGCAAGGTGACATAGTTTGGAGGTAGCGGCAGCATCCGGAGACCACAGGGTGGCAAGGTGACATAGTGTGGAGATGGCAGTAGCAGCAGCTGCATCAGGAGACCACAGAGTGGCAAGGTGACATAGTGTGGAGATGGCAGCAGCATGAGGAGACCACAGAGTGGCAAGGTGACATAGTTGGAGGTGGCAATGGCATCAGGAGGCCACAGAGTATTGCTAATGCCAGGGTGCCAACATTGGCACCCTGGCCACGCTTTACCTTCTGCCCAGATATACGTTAACCTCCTCTGGCAGCTTAATAAAAAACTGCCACACCGCCGAGTAGGTGATTTTCCCCCCAACAGTCTGCACTGACTGACTGCTACTGCCGCTGCCTCTGCCTCTGTAAATCCCTGCACCAATACTTCCTGGGCAGGTAGGAAGCAAGTGGTCCACCCCAGGCACATTTGGATCGTGACCTGAAACTGCTGCCACTCTGCTGACTCCTAGCCATGCTACCACGCATTTGGCTCAGCCGCTGCCTCACAGGCAAGCTGCCACCATCTCCTGATGATGATGAAGCCCCTTCTGCACCCGGCTCCAAAGTGCGATCGACTTCATCATCATCAAGTAGTGTCTGCACGTCACTGTTGTCCTCCTAAACGGTCTCTGTGTCAGGAGCCTTACCGCTCACAACACAAGCTCCAGCGCCACTCTCCTTATCACTACTTGCCCGCCTAGCGGAAGAAGCGGCGGATGTCTCCTCCAGATCTTGGCTGGGCAGTAGCTGCTGACTGTCCTCTAGCAGCTCGTCCTAGCTGTATAGTGGAGCTTATTCCACAACATACAATACTTCTGTCGCTGAGGGAACAGCAAAGGACAGAGACAGGTTGAGGACAGACTTCTCGCTGCAACTCCTGCTGCCACGCTCCCTTACTCTGCTGCAACCTCTGCTTGCACCCGAAACATTCATACCTCTGCCACTCCTCTGTGCATGGCCTGGCACTTCTCTGCCTGACATACTTGTAGCTGAACTACACAAATTTAACAGAAATTAAAACACCCCTAAAAGCGACAAATGTATTTTTCTTTTTGTACTAAAATAGTCCATTAAACGCTTTCACCACAATTAACTGCAGAAATGCACTGAGAATATATTTTTCTTGTTGTACTGAAATACGCCCCTATATGCTTTGACCAGAAAAAACATATACGCCTCCTTCACACAGACATCGCGTGTGAGGGCCGGATAGGATGCGGGTGCGTCCTGGAAAAATCGTGCGATTTTGCCTGCGAGTGGGGTGAGTTTTGTATGCGATTGCGTTGCGTTGTTCAGTTTTTTCCGCGCGAGTGCAAAACCCGGACAACAAGACCCAAACCCGTACTTCTTCACTAAAGTTCGGGTTTGGGTTAGTTATTCTGTAGATTTTAATATTTTCCCTCATAACATGGTTATAAGGGAAAATAATAGCATTCTTAATACAGAATGCTAAGTAAATTAGGAATGGAGAGGTTAAAAAATAATAATAATTAAATTCACCTCATCTACTTGTTTGCGCAGCCCGGTCCTTTTCTCCCAGGTCCTCAAAGAAGAAGAAAGAAGACAAGCCGGGCTGTGCGAACAAGTGGATGAGATGAGTTTAATTTAGAAAAAGAAATTTAACCCCTCCATCCCTAATTTACTTTGCATTCTGTATTAAGAATGCTATTATTTTTCCTTATAACCATATTATAAGGGAAAATAATAAAGATCGGGACCCCATCAGGCCTATTTTAGTTCAACAAGAAAAATATATTCTCAGTTCACTTCTGCAGTTATTTCTGTTAAAAGCATATAGGGGCATTTTTCAGTACAACAAGAAAAATAGATACGCACTGCACTGTTGCAGTTATTTCTTGTGAAAGCGTATAGGGATGTGAAAATCACCGCTCATATGCACAGCCCCATTGAAGTAAATGGTTCCAGATTCAGTGCGGGTGCAATGCGTTCACCTCACGCATTGCACCCGCACGGAATTCTCGCCCATGTGAAAGGGGCCATAGAGTGAAGTGCATGTATATATATTTTTTGAAGTATTAAAGTATGCCCTTTTTTGCTTTTAACAGAAATAACTGCATAAGTGAAATGTGTATATATTTGTCTTGTTGCACTGAACTACGGCCCTATATGTTTTCACCAGGAATAACTGTAACAGTGCAGTGCATATATATTTTTCTTTTTTTACTGTAATACTCCCCAATACGCTTTAAACAGAAATAACTGCAACAGTGCAGTGCGTATATATATATATATATATATTTATTTTTTCCCCCTGAAATACCCCCTATACGCTTTCACCAGAAATAACTGTAACAGTGCAGTGCGTATATATTTTTCTTTTTTTTCTGAAATACACCCCTATACGCTTTCACCAGAAATAACTGCAACAGTGCAGTGCGTATCTGATTTTCTTGTTGTACTGAAATATGCCCCTATACGCTTTTAACAGAAATAACTGCAGAAGTGAACTGAGAATATATTTTTCTTGTTGAACTGAAATAGGCCACTATACACTTTCACCAGAAATAACTGCAACAGTGCAGTGTGTATATATTTGTCTTGTTGGACTGAAATAGGCCACTATATACTTTGACCAGAAAACAATCAAAGAGTTAAGTGAGTATATATTTTTCTTGTAGTTCAGAAATACGCCCCTATACGCGTTCACCAGAAACAACTGTAACAGTGCAGTGCATATATATTTTTCTTTTTTTTACTGAAATACGCCCCTATACGCCATCACCACAAATAACTGCAGAAGTGAACTGAGAATATATTTTTCTTGTTGTACTGAACTACGGCCCCTATACGCTTTCACAAGAAATAACTGCTGAAGTGACCTGAGAATATATTTTTCTTGTTGGACTGAAATAGGCCACTATACGCTTTGACCATAAAACAATTTAAGAGTTAAGTGCGTATATATTTTTCTTGTAGTACTGAACTACACCCCTATAAGCTTTCACCAGAAATAACTGGAACAGTGCAGTGCATATATATTTTTCTTTTTTTAATGAGATACGCCCCTATACGCTTTCACCAGAAATAACTGCAACAGTGCAGTGCGTATCTATTTCTCTTGTTGTACTGAAATATGCCCCTTTATGCTTTCAACAGAAATAACTGGAGAAGTGAACTGAGAATATATTTTTCTTGTTGGACTGAAATAGGCGACTATACGCTTTGACCATAAAACAATTAAAGAGTGAAGTGCTTATATATTTTTCTTGTAGTACTGAACTACGCCCCTATAAGCTTTCACCAGAAATTACTGCAACAGTGCAGTGCGTATATATTTTTCTTGTTATATATATACTGAAATAGGCTCCTATACGCTTTCAACAGAAATAACTGCAGAAGTGAAATGCATATATATTTTTCTTGTCATACTGAATAAGATACTAAGATATAAGCCACTAAAGGCTTTTCAACATAACACTTGCAGACCAATAACAAAAGCTGGAATGACAGAGCTGTCTAATGACTATTTGGATCTCCAAATAATCGTTCCCTGCACTTGCAAATCACTTTCCTATCAATGTCCCTAGCGCCTTTTGATGTCTCCCCCTGCACTTAGATGATGTGAAATGATTCCTATCCTTTCCGTGCACTTATAAATCGTTTTTTTCTGTCTTTTTTTCCCCCACAATCGCTTTTCCACTTGCTGTCCAAAGCGCCTTCACATGTCTGTCCCTGCATTCTGAACGCAGGTAAATGGCAGAATCTAAAATGGCTGCAGTATTTATAAGGCTGTGACATCACAGGGCTGGCTGCTGATTGGCTGCATGTAGACATGTCAATCTTGGTGATCCCGACTTTCCAGAGTTTCTTGCCCCATGTCCTCAGTCCTCACACCTGTAGCCACCATTTTAGGAAAATTGCGATTCGTTACCACGAAGCGCGAGGAGATTCATATTCGTTCCGAATTGAATTTTTCCTGAAATTTGAATCGAATTCCACTTTATCAGCTTCTATTCGCTCATCTCTAGTTATTATAATTACAGGGATACTAAACACTGTTTTGTTGTTTTTAATTTGAAAAAAACTGTAATAAACCATAAAAAATGCTCTACAGCAAAGCTTTTCTATAGAGTAGTGGGTATGGCAGCTGTTTACTGTATAAAAGGCCAGGGGTTCAAATCTCATTGAGAACTGTAAAATAATCTTTATTTTAAAAGTTGTGGCAGAAAAATTGAATTTATAATCTTTAGCGTTTATCTTTTATGGTGAAAGACACAATTTTTATTGTTTAAAAAATATATATTGCAGCAAATGCCATTTAAGTTTTTGTAACATAATTAGTATGAAATAATGCAAGACAGTGTTTGATATCCCTATAATCATAATAGGCTGTACAATATAGTGAACACATTATTTATGGTGATTGGTAAATGGCACAATTTTTTCCCTTTCATTTCAGTAAAACACCATTTATTTAGTAATATGTCTTAGAAGAAAATTGCTTTTTTAAGCAACGAAAATTCAGCAGTTCTGCTAAAGCCAGTCTGTGGTGTAATAGTAACTCTTCTCCCTAGTGTACAGAAAGTTTGGGGTTCAAATCCTGATGAAGACCAGTTGAACATATTTTTTGGTAAGTGTGTTTTGGGAAAGGGCCTTCTCCTCCAACCCATATCCAACACAACTTCCTTAGTATTCTCTGCACTGGAGTGAATATTAATGAGTCTGCTGCCCTGCTTGGATCTGGGAGGGGAAGGGGAGGCAGAGACCTGATGCTACAGACACTGCCTGTGAGTCTTGCACCAGGATGTAAACACAGGGTGTGGGTCACAGATCAGAATTACGCTGAGGGAGTCAAATGTACTTCATCATCTGATTTTTTGCATAACTAGAAAACCCCTTAAGTAAGATTCTGTGTACTGCACGTCATTTAAATAGGAATATAGTGTGGTTGATTTATTTATATATGATATCATCTGACTTGTGTTTTCTTCTTTGTAGACAGAGTTCTTTCCACCAAAATGTACTGAATAATAAGATAAAATAACAGAACGTGACTCAGTTGTGTCCCTTTCAACATCTGTGCGGATGACTCTCTTGTCAAGGGAGTTAGAAAATTGAGTAACAGTGGGAGGTTTTGGGCGGCTCTGTTATCCTTTCACTATAGATTGGCTCAAAGGTCAAGAGTCAGGGCCTTATGTAATTTTACTAATCATTGATTCTAGTAAGAGAGTCTGATGCTTACACGATGATTCAACACCATCCAGATTTCACTTGGCTGTACATGTAATGAACACCATTGAAAGTCAATGGGGGATAGGTTTTCTATCCATTGACGTACAGTTGTGTTCAATATTCAACCCCCAATGCTGTAAAGGGTTTTAGGGAATTTAGTGTACATTTGTAATTGTGTTCAGAATGAAATCTTACAAGGACATTTTAAAGAAACAAATGCAACTAAAATGACATCAATTGTTTTTGTAATACAGTATTAAATGTTTTTTTTTGTGATTTCTTCATTGACACAATTATTCAACCCCTTAAAGACTACCACTCTTAAGAACAGAGGTTCATTCAAGTGTTTTCGATCAGGTATTGAAAACACCTGTGGATGTCAAGGATCAGCAATTAAGCATAATAAGCACCAATTAGGCAGATTTAAAAGGACTGTGATACTCAGCTCCTTCTAGACATTTACTGGTGTGTTTACAAACATGGTGAATTGTACAAAAAAAAAAGAGCAAGGATTTTTTCAAGGTAAAAAATCTCATTTTATTCAATATAAATCACATGATCATTACAGGTATTGCTCAATAGGGACAGGACATGGAGACTGAGCCACAAGGGGCTATACAATGTGGAGAATCACAATGGGGGATAATGTGACCATACCCAGCAGAGAACAACAATATACCAGAGGCCGTGAGCAAAAGTGTAGTTGCGGGTGCAAATGCTGATCCCCTAGTATAAAACAACTACTGACTATTGCTCACAACCTCTGTCCGGGGATGCTGTGAGGTGTCAATGGACGGTGCAGTACTACTAATAAAGATGGCATATAACAATGAACTGCAAACCTCTCGTCCCACCCTGATCCAGCTACCAAGTTACCTACCCATGTTGCTGCTGTAGAATGGTAACACGACTCCCCCACTGTTTCAACCTCGACACGTGTTTCGCCACGTAGGCTTCGTCAGGAGGTACAAACATGGTGAAGTCAAGAGAATGGTCCAGGAAGACAAGAGAAGAGGTGATTTCTCTTCACAGGAAGGGCAATGGCTATAAGAAGATTGCAAAGATGTTAAACATACCAAGAGACACCATAGGAAGCATCATTCGCAAATTCAAGGCAAAGGGCACTGTTGAAACGCTACCTGGTCGTGGCAGAAAGAAGATGCTGACTTCGACTGCTGTGCGCTACCTGAAGCGCAAAGTGGAGAAAAGTCCCCGTGTGACTGCTGAGGAACTGAAAAAAGATTTGTCAGATGTGGGTACTGAAGTTTCAGCTCAGACAATAAGGCGCACACTGCGTAATAAAGGCCTCTATGCCAGAACTCCCAGGCGCACCCCCTTGCTGTCTCCAAAGAATTAGAAGAGTGACTGCAGTATGCCAAAAGTCATGTGGACAAACCACAAAAGTTTTGGGATAGTGTTCTGTGGACTGATGAAACAAAATTAGAACATGTTTGGGCCCATGGATCAATGCTATGTTTGGAGGAGGAAGAACAAGGCCTATGAAGAAAAGAACACCTTGCCTACTGTGAAGCATGGCAGGGGGGTCAATCATGCTTTGGGGCTGTTTTACTTCTACAGGTACAGGGAAGCTTCAGCGTGTGCAAGGTACCATGAATTCTCTTCAGTACCAGGAGATATTGGATGAAAATGTGATGCAGTCCGTCACAAACCTGAGGCTTGGGAGACGTTGGACCTTTCAACAGGACAATGATCCCAAGCATACCTCCAAGTCCATTAGAGCATGGTTGCAGATTAAAGGCTGGAACATTTTGAAGTGGCCATCGCAGTCAACAGACTTAAATCCGATTGAGAACCTCTGGAGGCACTTAAAGAAAGCAGTTGCAGCGCGCAAGCCTAAGAATGTGACTGAACTGGAGGCTTTTGCCCATGAAGAATGTGCGAAGATACCCGTAGATCGCTGCAAGACACTTATGTCAAGCTATGCTTCACATTTAAAAGCTGCTATAACTGGAAAAGGATGTTGTACTAAGTACTAAGATTGAATGTCACTTGGGGGTTGAATAAAACTGATAATGATGTGAGCACAGAAAAGACATGTGTGGTTATTTCATTATAAATGTTATGTTATATTTGTCTGACTTACAAGTGCCTCTTTGATTTAATTGTAAACAAGATGACTGAAATGATCAAAATCAATGTCAAACTGGCCCAAACACTCAATTTCAGTGGGGGTTGAATAATTTTGAACACAACTGTACAATGTGTGTCAGGACGGATCTGTCTTGCTCCGCACTCCATCACGGACAGAAAAACGCTGCTTTCAGCGTTATTCTGTCTGCGATAGGAGCTCAACCAAATGGAACGGAATGCATTTTGGAGCATTCCGTTTCGTTCAGTTCATGTCACGAGGGTGTCAAGAGCCACGCCTGACTCCGTTGTACCCGGGGTCAGGAGGTCGCAGCGGTTGGCTGCACGCTCTATGTCAGATAGGGAAGTTTCCTTATTGTAGCTTTCTGGGTTTGCTTTACAAACCCTTTTGGCTCACTCAGGGATCCGTAGCTCCTTCTCTCAGCTGTTCCTTGTCCAGCACTCCCAATCCTCCTTATATTCCCCTCTCACACTTCTCTGGTTGCCAGATATAGAGCTTCCTGCCTGGACATCTATTCTGACCCACTGGAGCTGTGTTGCTGCGTTCTCTGAGTGTTGCCTTAGAACGCTACCCTCCGGATCCCTGTTGGACCTTTGTGGACAATTGTTGCCGTCCACCTGGGTGTTTGTGTTTGTCTGTGTTTGTCTGTCCTCTCCCTGGTGTTTCCCTCTTAGTGCAGTGGTGAGGACTAGCGATCCCACCGGCCCGTTCATTATCTAGGGCTCATTTCAGGGAAAGCCAGGGTTTAGGCACGTGATCGCCGCACGGGTGAGGAACCCTGTCTAGGGACGTCAGGGCAGGCAGGTGCCAGCTGCAAGGTGAGTTAGGGGTCACCACCTTTCCCTCTCCCTTGGGCAGGGCTTTCCCTGTTTTCCTCCCTGTGCGTGTTGCCGGTCATTACATTATATCTGGCCCTTATTTTTGTGTAGGTAAAAAAAAATAAAAAAAAAATATTTTTTTTACCTACTTAGAATCCAGTATGGATCCAATTGCTGCTCTGTCCGAACAATTTCATGGCCTGTCTTTGGAGGTGGCAGGATTGAAGGCGTCGGTCCTCCAGCAACAGCAGCAATTACAACAGATCGCAAGCCCAGCGGTTGCTACTGGTAACCAGGTTGTTGCGGAACCCAAGGTCCCTCTCCCTGACAGATTTTCTGGGGGAAGGGACAAGTTTTTGACTTTCGTGAGGCCTGTAAACTATACTTTAAACTGCCCCCTACTCCTCTGGTAATGAAGAACAGCGGGTGGGTGTTGTTATTTCCCTGCTGCAGGGGGACCCGCAGTCCTGGGCGTTCTCTTTACCTACTGATTTCCAGGCTCTTCGGTCAGTGGATGAGTTTTTCGGGGCCTTGGGTCTCATATATGACGACCCTGACCGAGTCGCACTGGCTGAATCAAAATTACGGAGACTCCTACAAGGAGAGCGGCCGGTAGAGGAGTATTGCTCTGACTTCCGTAGGTGGGCTACGGATACCCAATGGAACGACCCGGCTCTCAGGAGTCAGTTCTGCTCTGGGTTATCCGAAAGGGTTAAGGATGCGCTTGCATTGTATGAGACCCCCTTTTCCCTTGATGCAGTTATGTCCCTTTCTATCCGTATAGATAGACGCCTTAGGGACAGATTGAAAAAACCGGAGCCATTGGTAACCCCTCCCAAGCAGCAGTTAGTCTGTACGGACTTAGACGAGCCTATGCAGCTAGGAGGAACTACTCGTCAGGTCCGTCCTCCTGAGGTTCGCCGTAGGCGTGGGGGTTGTTTTTTTTGTGGGGAGAGGGGTCATTTCATTAATGTCTGTCCTTCTTTCCTCAGAAACAAAAAAACCGTCGGAAAACTACTAACCCCAGGCTGTGTGGAGGATGTCAGCCGGGGGGTATACGTTTCCTCCATACGTACATCGCAATTTGTGTTGCCAGCGGTTATTGTTTTTGGTGATAAGACAGAGACTATTTCTTTCTTTCTAGACAGTGGAGCAGGGGTAAATTTGATAGATGCCCATTTTGCCCGCACTATGGGTTTGTCTCTCTGTACGTACAGAGACCTATTCCCATATTTGCTATAGATTCTGCTCCTCTGTCTCAGAGAAACCTCACCCACATCGTTCATAATTTACACCTTCGGGTAGGGGACCACCATAACGAGATGCTCTCATGTTATGTTCTGGAGGGGCTTCCCGCTCCTGTAGTGCTGGGTCCTTCCCTGGTTGGTAGCGCACAATCCAGTGGTGGATTGGCAGGCCAGGGAGATATTGGAGTGGAGTGAGCCGTGCAGAGAAAATTGCTTAAATAGCAATTGCTTAGTCGCCTCCATAGCTACCCTACCTACATTTGTTTCGGACTTTGAGGACGTTTTTTCTGAAAAGGGTTGTCAGAAGTTACCACCTCATCGTCCTTATGATTGCCCGGTTAACCTTATTCCCGGCGCAAAATTACCCAAGACCAGGTTATATAATCTTTCAGGTCCAGAGAGACAAGCCATGAAGGATTATATCTCCGAGAGTTTGGCTAAGGGACACATCAGACCCTCTTCTTCACCCGTGGCTGCAGGGTTTTTCTTTGTTAAAAAGAAAGATGGGGGCCTGCTGTCCTTGCCTAGATTTTCGTGAATTAAATCGGATAACCATCCGAGACCCATACCCTCTTCCTCTCATTCCTGACCTGTTTAACCAGATTGCGGGTGCTAGGTGGTTCTCCAAACTCGATCTTAGGGGGGCCTACAATCTGATTCGTATTAAAGAGGGGGATGAGTGGAAAACAGCTTTTAACACCCCTGAGGGGCATTATGAAAATCTAGTTATGCCTTTCGGCCTGACCAATGCTCCTGCCGTCTTTCAACATTTCGTTAATGACATTTTTAGTCATCTAATCGGCAGGTTTGTGGTAATATACCTAGATGATATCTTAATTTATTCGTCTGATCTGAGAACACATGAGGAGCATGTCAGACAAGTACTACAGGTCCTACGGACGAATGAATTATATGCTAAAATTGAAAAATGTGTTTTTGCCGTTCAGGAGATACAATTCCTAGGTTATTATTTATCTGCGTCAGGTTTCCGTATGGATCCTAGGAAGGTCCAGGCAATTTTGGATTGGGATCTTCCTGAGAACCTCAAAGCACTACAACGGTTCTTGGGCTTCGCGAATTTCTATAGGAAATTCATTAAAAATTATTCGGTGATCGTAAAACCCCTTACTGACATGACTAGGAAGGGGACTGATTTTTCTAAATGGTCTGACGCCGCTAAAGTTGCTTTTTCCTCTCTAAAAGAGAGGTTTACCTCAGCACCTGTACTAGTCCAACCTGATGTCTCTCAGCCTTTTATTGTTGAAGTCGATGCATCAGAGGTGGGAGTGGGGGCTGTACTGTCTCAGGGTCCGTCTCCTGGCAAATGGCGTCCTTGTGCTTTCTTTTCTAAAAAACTATCTGCAGCAGAACAGAACTACGATATTGGCAATAGGGAACTGTTAGCTATTAAACTTGCGTTTGAGGAGTGGCGTCACTTTTTAGAGGGGGCAGTCCACCCCGTCACTGTGTTTACGGACCACAAAAATCTGCTGTACCTCGAATCAGCTAAGCGTCTCACCCCTAGACAGGCTAGGTGGTCGCTATTTTTTACCAGGTTTAACTTTGTGATTACCTATCGTCCTGGGGTAAAGAATACCAAGGCTGATGCACTATCTCGTTGTTTCCCTGGAGGGGGTAATGTGAGTGATCCGGTACCCATTCTACAAAGAGGAGTGGTTGTCTCTGCGGTACACTCTGCTTTGGAGGGGAAGGTGTTAGAGGCCCAGGGGGACGCCCCGGTCTCTTGCCCCTCAGAGAAATTGTTTGTACCGTTGAACCTACGTCTCGAATTATTAAAGGAACATCATAATTCGGCACTTGCTGGGCACCCGGGTAGTAAAGCAACCTTAGAGCTATTGTCTCGTCGTTTTTGGTGGCCAAGGTTGCGTCAGGATGTATTGGATTTTGTGTCTTCTTGTTCTACCTGTGCGCGCGCAAAAGTTTCACATACACGTCCTGCAGGGTCTCTATTACCACTCGTCATTCCCAATAGACCATGGACACATCTGTCTATGGATTTTATCACTGACTTACCTTTGTCTGCGGGTAAAACAGTGATTTTGGTAGTAGTGGACAGGTTTAGCAAAATGGCACACTTTATTGCGTTACCCGCACTACCTAATGCTAAAACTCTTGCTCAGGTATTCGTCAGTGAGATCGTGAAGCTTCACGGGGTCCCCTCCGATGTTGTTTCGGATCGGGGAACCCAGTTTATTTCTAAATTTTGGAAAGCTTTTTGTTCCCGTTTGGGGGTTCACTTGTCCTTTTCCTCAGCTTTCCATCCTCAGTCGAATGGACAGACTGAGCGTACCAACCAAAACCTGGAGACATATCTAAGATGTTTTGTGTCTGAAAACCAAGAGTTGTGGTCGTCATATTTACCGTTAGCTGAGTTTGCCATAAATAATCGCCGTCAGGAATCCACTGGCAAGTCACCTTTTCTTGGTGCATATGGTTTTCATCCCCAATTCTGTACTTTCAAAGAGGGGGGGTCTTCTGGGGTTCCCGAAGAGGAACGGTTTTCGTCATCTCTTTCATCAGTATGGCAGAAGGTGCAAGCTAACTTGAAAAATATGGGAGGTAAATACAAATGCATGGCTGATAAGAGACGGTCGCCAGGTCCGGACCTAGGAGTGAATGACTATGTGTGGTTGTCTACTAGGAATATCAAGTTGAAGGTTCCCTCTTGGAAACTGGGTCCTAGGTTTATTGGTCCTTACAAGATTGTAGCCATCATCAACCCCGTGGCTTTTCGCCTGGAGTTACCTCAGACTTTTAAAATCCATAATGTCTTTCATAAGTCGTTACTCAAAAAATATGTTCCACCTCTAGAACCGTCACCGCTGCCACCCCCTCCTGTTGTCGTGGATGGTAGTTTGGAATTTCAGATATCCAAAATTGTTAATTCTCGTCGGGTCCGCCGCTCTCTCCAATATCTGGTGCACTGGAGAGGTTACGGTCCCGAGGAAAGAATGTGGGTTCCTGCGTCTGAGGTAAACGCCGACAGGCTAGTCCGGATTTTTCATGCCTCTCATCCTGAGAGACCTGGTCCTGAGTGTCCGGAGGCCCCTCGTAGAGAGGGGGGTACTGTCACGAGGGTGTCAAGAGCCACGCCTGACTCCGTTGTACCCGGGGTCAGGAGGTCGCAGCGGTTGGCTGCACGCTCTATGTCAGATAGGGAAGTTTCCTTATTGTAGCTTTCTGGGTTTGCTTTACAAACCCTTTTGGCTCACTCAGGGATCCGTAGCTCCTTCTCTCAGCTGTTCCTTGTCCAGCACTCCCAATCCTCCTTATATTCCCCTCTCACACTTCTCTGGTTGCCAGATATAGAGCTTCCTGCCTGGACATCTATTCTGACCCACTGGAGCTGTGTTGCTGCGTTCTCTGAGTGTTGCCTTAGAACGCTACCCTCCGGATCCCTGTTGGACCTTTGTGGACAATTGTTGCCGTCCACCTGGGTGTTTGTGTTTGTCTGTGTTTGTCTGTCCTCTCCCTGGTGTTTCCCTCTTAGTGCAGTGGTGAGGACTAGCGATCCCACCGGCCCATTCATTATCTAGGGCTCATTTCAGGGAAAGCCAGGGTTTAGGCACGTGATCGCCGCACGGGTGAGGAACCCGTCTAGGGACGTCAGGGCAGGCAGGTGCCAGCTGCAAGGTGAGTTAGGGGTCACCACCTTTTCCTCTCCCTTGGGCAGGGCTTTCCCTCTTTTCCTCCCTGTGCGTGTTGCCGGTCATTACAGTTCAGCTTTGTCCCCATTGACAATGAACGGGGAAAAACTGAAACGGTTTCTTCCGCTATTGAACTCCTATGATGGATCTCAGTAGTGGAATTGAAAACGCTAATGTGAAAGTAGCCTTAGATGCACTGACATTTTCCCCCCATTTTTGAAGGAAAAAGTGTGTCTTATAAAGCAAAAAATATGGTAGTTCATTTCTGTCTGTGCTCATTCAGGGCTGTGAAGTCAAGGAGGCGGTCCTGTCAGTGATTGACAGCTCTCTGCATACACAGACATAGAAGGAAGGCCATTAATCACTGATAGGACCACCTCCTTGACTTCAAAGTCTAGAATGAGCACAGATATAAATCGATATATTACAAGTTATACTGAATATTTTATATATATATATATATATGCAGAGAATCGGACAGCACTCCAAGACTTGAAAAAAGTAGAAATCTTTATTCACCCATGTGAAAAATAATTGCAACGTTTCAGCTCACAATCGAGCCTTTCTCAAGCAATGAAACACACTTTGTGTTTCATTGCTTGAGAAAGGCTCGATTGTGAGCTGAAACGTTGCAATTATTTTTCACATGGGTGAATAAAGATTTCTACTTTTTTCAAGTCTTGGAGTGCTGTCCGATTCTCTGCATATATTAGAAGGTGGAAAGCTCATTCCTTTGGACATAGCACCTGAGCCAACAGACTGGTGCCGCCAAATCTCCTTTTCTGCTATATATATATATATATATATATATAATTCCCATTAAACTAATTAAGCTATATTATCAATCTGCGCAGTGGCATACACAATTGAAGGGAGTGTGCGCCATGGCACCCATTATTGTAGCTAAATAATATAATCATAGAGGCGAAAGTTCTAAATTCTTCTACATCAATTTTTCCGGCATAGAAAGTCCAGCTTTGCCAAAAATCTATTACTTTTCCCCCTTTTACACCTTGTGTAGCCCAGACCTGGGGGTACTATAATTGTATATAATTATGTATATATTGTTATGTATTGTTTTCATATTGTTAATTTGGCCGAATGTTCCAGTTGAATGAATTGAATGATTGGCAAAGGTTGAGAGGAGCAAGACTAACCACCCTGTTACTCCTCTCTTGGTGGGAGTGGGCTGGTCCTGTATTCTGCCAAGAGAAGTTCCAGTTTAACCACAGAGAGGAAGCACACACCTGAGTTCCTACTCTTAAAGAGGATTCTCTAGAGAGATGAAAGATATACAGTGTGAAATAAATCCTTGAGAAGACAGACAGCAGAGTGAAAAGTTACAATCACTAAAGACACTGCTGTCAGGTGAGGGACTATGTCTTAGACACCTACCACCCGGAATACTATTAGACCAGTACTACATAGTGCTAAACTGCAGCCATCCAACCTGTCTCCATATTGAATTGCACTTGAAACCAGCTGCTACTGAATATATTTGAGGTTCTATGTTGCACTTAGTAAAAGAGACTTTTGCACGTTTAATTCTGGCGTCGTTTTTCAAAACTGCATTTCCACTGCACTGATTCTCAGGGAGTACACCTGTTGACACATACCTCATTAGGGCCACTATCACTGCCATCCTCTGAACTGCCTCCTCCTGCGCTTGCTGAACATGCTTGTCTCTTTTCTAAATAGTGGGTGAGGTGTGGGTGGGATTCCAGTAGATTGTTTCTGACTCTGAGTCTCCTTAGATGCACAAAAATAATTATGAGACTCATCTTATGCCAGTTTTTTATTTTTTTATTAAGACATCGTAAATTTCACCAGTATTGGGCACAACTATAACTATCCCCTTACAATGCTTAATAAATATTGTGGTAAAGTGCCCAAACAACACTGAAAGATGGCTGCCTACATGACACTACACTACAATATAAATTAGTCAGCAAGTCCTGATGTTGATGCATCCTGGGAAGTTGCTTTTGGCACCAAGTGTAGGAAAGGGGTGCCCAGACCATGAGGCCACTTCAGTAAGGACCATTAATGCACCTTGTGTAAACCACTAAGACGGGCCCTGGTTATATCAGATCTTCTAAAAAAAATTCCAGATAGCAGAAACCAACAACTTCTTCTTTCCATCAAAAGGGAATAATGGGGTAGATTTGTCAAAACTGGTGCAAAAGGAAAACTGGTTTAGTTGCCCACAGCAACCAATCAGATTCCACCTTTCATTTTTCAGAGCTCATTTGGGAAAATGAAAAGATAAATCTGATTGGTTGCTATGGGCAACTAAGCCAGTTTTAATTAACACCAGTTTTGATACCCCCACCCCATAGTTCCTACTAAACAGTGGACCCATTAGCCACTGTCTCCCCATAGCTATGGCAATAGCTACTAGAATCATAAGGTTTCCCCATTTTAGAAACTAAAAAAAAGACTACAACACACATTAAAGGGGTTGTCTCATCTTGCAAGACATAGTGCAGACCACCAACCGGCCAGGAAACAGCGAAGCAGGCCAGTTCTTGCTGTTTCAGAGGTTCCCATGACGGTGCATGAGAGCTACGGAAATAGCGTAGCACAGCAAGCTATGCCATTCCCCTAACTCGGAGACAGCACAGATTTCAGGGCTACGCTGTTTCCGAAGCTCTTATGCACTGCAATGGGAGCTACTTAAACAGCAAGCACCGACGTTCTCTGCTCTCCCCCAGCCGGCTTTAATGTAAAGTCTTATGAAGCGGAGGTAAAAATGTGAAGCATAGCAATTATCCCACCAAATCCCTCAATGTGAAGATAAAAGTAAACAGAATATAGAGCAGTCTGACCTAATGCACTGGGACTTGGATTTGTATGTAAAAAAAGGCTTAGAATAACTTTTTGTAATGCACTTGGGAGTATTAATTGGAAAACAATGTTAATTCAGAAACTGAGACCAGGCCTGAATTTACTTTGCATCTTCAGCTCATTGAAAAGCCATATGGTTAATAGAAACTTTGTATTAAATAAGAAAAGCGGAATAGAAATGAAGCTGCTTGTTATTTATAAAGTAACACAACTATAGATACCGCTGCATACAAAACAGGTCACTTATCAGGAACAGGTTGTAATTTAACAAAGACAAAAGAGCTCACAACTATAACATATAACAATACAAGACTATGTAAGCCATGAGCAAAAAGTTGTGTTTTTACAGTCATCAACAGTTCAAGGACAGCATGTTCCTGCTTTTTTCCCCAGTGTGTTGGGTAATTTCCTACTGTCCTACCTGGACCTACCATATACAGTAAAAAAAACTGTACTCTGTGCTGATGAGATCCAGTTTACAGAAGCAGATCTGTACATACAGTAGATTGGTTGTCTCTGGCATTAGACAAGCCTCGGGCCATAGACACCATTCTGTTACATAGGCAGTAAGTTGTTATTAACTGTGTGCAGTTACATGGCTGCTTCTCATTGTAATCAGCTTCTGCTATAAATGCTACTCTCTACTTACTACTTACCACTACTTGACAGAGCTTAAGTTCCTAGATGTCTACTTAGGCCTAGTTCACACGAACATATGGCTTTTATAGTTTTTTGCGGTCTGTTTTTCACGGATCCGTTGTTCAGTTTTTGAGTTCCGTTGTGTTTCCGTTTCCTTTCCGTTTCGTTTTTCCGTATGCCATGTACAGTATACAGTAATTACATAGAAAAAATTGGGCTGGGCATAACATTTTCAATAGATGGTTCAGAAAAAACGGAACTGATACGGAAGACATACGGATGCATTTCCGTATGTGTTCCTTTTTTTTGCGGACCCATTGACTTGAATGGAGCCACGGAATGTGATTTGCGGCCAAACATAAGACATGTTCTATCTTTCAACGGAACAGAAAAACTGAAATATGGAAACGGAATGCATACGGAGTACATTCCATTTTTTTTGCGGAACCATTGAAATGAATGGTTCCGTATACGGAACACACAAAAAAACGGCCTTACCATTGAATATGTGTTATTCTGTCTGCTGTGTACCGAACTTCTGCCTATTTACCAACCCTAATACTCTGCTACCTGCCCTGACTTCAGATGTTTCTGGGATACGCGTGAACTCTGCCTACCCTGACCTCTGATTCATTTCTCAGATATGCATGACCTCTGTCTGCCCTGACTGACCCCATTCCCCCCCTCCCATGTGTTCTGGAGAGGGAGTGAACCAACACTTAATAACACACACCCATATGGCTATTTATACCTGAGAACACCAGACGCACACCACTGTTACGAATAAGACGTTTTCTAAATGCGTCAACAGCCAATACACCCAGAGAGAAATTGTGTCCTATATGTCTGTGAATACTTGCCAATAAAGTATGGAGAAAAAGACACTTCAACAAAAGTGAGTGCTGGAGCCTTTATATTTCTGTTATTTGTTACTCTGCTACCTGCCCTGACTTCAGACGTTTCTGGGATACGCGTGAACTCTGCCTACCCTGACCTCTGATTCATTTCTCAGATATGCATGACCTCTGTCTGCCCTGACTGACCTAGGCCTCTTTCCCTACTTTAAATGTCTCCTAATCATTGGTGATTTGCATCGCTGTGTCTGACCCCAAACTACACTGGGACTTTTCAAGGAGATGGTTGGTTCCCTATTAGTGTTGAGCGAGCATGCTCGGCCGAATACCTGTTCGGCTCGAGCATCGCTATGCTCGGCACATGGCAGTATTCGGCCGAGTACCACGTGTGCTCGAGCGCCATGCTTCGCGGCTGCTAAGCAGGCAATAATCGTGCAGGTAAGTACTGCCATCCCTGTAATGCCGTGATGCTGATGGTGCATACAGAGGCAGTGGCCCTGGGCGCAGGGAAACTGTGCCTGCTGCCAGAGTACAAGGAAAACAATCATCCAAGATACCTAGCTTTATGTCCCAGTTTGCAGGGCGGCGCAGGACACCACTCTTGAAGTCAGCCCAGTGCGAGCAGGTGGTCGGTTGGATTGCAGCAGATAGTGCTTCCAATCGGTTAAGCACTACCCTGTCTTCCACCAAGTCCAGTCTCAGTAGCCAGGAATCTGGTCCACACGATCCTCCTTCCTCCCACCATTTACTGTCTGGCCAAACAAGTGATCCCACACTCAAATATTCCGAGGACCTCTTTGCATCGCCATTAATTTATTTGGCCCTCTCGCCAAGCACGCTTGAAGAGGGACCTGAGATCTTGTGCCCCGATTCCCAATCTCTTGAGCATCCAGAGTCACAAGAACATGATGCTGGGGAACAGCAATTAGTGTTTAATGAGGTGAATGATGATGAGACACAGTTGCAAATGACTCAACTGCAATTACTGTCCCTAGAGGTTGAGTAAGAGGATGATACACAGTTGTCAATCACTGAGGTTGTGGTTAGGTCAACAAATCAGGAGGATGATCAGAGTGAGGAAGTGGAAGAGGAGGTGCTGGACGACAAGGCCACTGACCTAACCTGGATAGGTGCTAACAAGCCGAGCGAGGAGAGCAGTACAGAGGGGGAGGGATCTGCAGCACTATAACAGGCTGGAAGAGGCAGTGGGGTGGCAAAAGGTAGAAGGTGGGCACCACCGAACAGGCCCGCAACTGTTCCACGGAGTACCCCCTTGCTTAAATCTCCCTTGCCAAGGGGTAGGTGTTTTGCAGTATGGCGCTTTTTTGAGGAAAGTGCAGACAACAAAAGAATAGTAGTTTGCAACCTGTGCCACACCAAAATGAGCCGGGGCGTGAACACTAGCAACCTCACCACCACTAGCATGATCCGCCACAGGGCATAAAAGAACCCTAATAGGTGGGCCGAATGCCGGGGTCCACAATCTGTGTCTGCGGGTCACACCACTGCCTCCTCTTCCCCTGTGTTACATCCTGGCCAATCCCCTGTCCAAGATGCAGGCTCGGATACCTCCCGCCCTGCACCTGGACCTTTGCAAGCACCATCAGCGACCACATCCACTTCGCTGTCCCAGCACAGCGTCATTACCCCATGCATTTGAACGCAAGTGCAAATGCCCAGCCACCCACCCACAGGCCATAGCACTAAATGCGCAGCTTTCCAAATTACTGGCCCTGGAAATGTTGCCATTTAGGCTTGTGGACACTGAGACCTTCCGCAGCCTGATGTTGGTGGCCGTCCCTCGTTTCGCAGGCCACAGCCGCCACTTTTTTTCAAGGTGTGCCGTGCCAGCCTTACACCAACATGTGTTCCTTAACATCACAAGTGCCCTGAGCAACGCAGTTACTGGGAAGGTCCACTTAACCACAGACACATGGACAAGTGCTTTTGGCCAGGGATGCTACATTTCCCAGATGGCACACTGGGTGAATGTTGTGGAGGCCCGGGAGCGACTCGTACCCTGGGATGGCACAGGTGCTACCGCCAAGGATTGCGGGCTCCAATTCCATAAGGGTTTTGAAAGCTGCGCATTTAGTGCTATGGCCTATGTTAGTGGCTCCACCCCCCACTTCCTCCTCCGCCTCTTCTTCCCCCACTTCCACCTCCGAATTATCCTGCGTGCAGCACCAGTCAGTCATCAGTCGGTATCTGGAAGCAGTGTAGCACTGCAGTGGAGAAGCGGCAACAGGCCGTGCTGAAGCTGATCTGCCTAGGTGACAAACAGCACACCGCCGCAGAGCTGTGGCAGGGGATAAGAGACCAGACTGAGCTGTGGCTCTCGCCACTCAACCTAGAACCAAGCATGGTTGTGTCTGATAATGGCCGTAACTTGATGGCGGCTTTGGAGCTGGGCAACCTTAGACACATTCCATGCCTTGCCCACGTATTCAACCTTGTGTTTCAGCAGTTTCTAAAAACATACCCCAATTTGCCTGAGCTACTGGTGAAGGTGCGCCGCGTGTGTGCACATTTCCGCAAGTCACCGACAGCTTCAGCCGGTCTGTCAACGCTGCAGCAGTGCTTGAAATTGCCAGCTCGCCGGCTGTTGTGTGACGTGAGCACGCACTGGAACTCTACGTTCCACATGTTGGCCAGGCTTTGTGAGCAGCAGAGGGCAGTTGTCGAATACAAGCGCAACATGGTCGTCGCCTTTCCAGTCAGCTTCCGCTATTCACAAGCGAGCAGTAGGCATGGATTTCTGACCTCTGTGAAGTTTTACGCAACTTTGAGCAATCAACACAGATGGTGAGCGGCGATAACGCTATTATCAGCGTCACCATCCCGCTTCTGTCTTCTAAAACGCTCGCTGCTCACAATAAAGGACGATGCTGTGCATGTGGAAGAGGTGGAAATGGGGGAAGACATTACACAGGTTGATGATAGCCAGACTACCCTCAGTTCGTCTTCTCAGTGCGAATTTGAGGCTAAAGAGGAGGAGGAGCAGGAGACAGTTGCCTCAGCTACAGAGGGTAGTACCCATGGAAGTTTAATTCCATCTGTTTCGCATGGGTGGGCAGAAGAGGAGGAAGAGGATGAGGAGATTGGGAGTGATCCTCCTGATGACGACAGCAAAGTCTCGCCTGTTAGTACTCTGGCATACATGGCTGACTTCAAGTTAGGCTGCGTTTCCTGCGACCTGCGCGTTATACGCATTTTAAACAACGCGGATTACTGGTTGTTCACCCTTCTCGACCCCCGCTACAAAGAAAACTTCTCATCTCTCATTCCTCTGGTGGAGAGGACGAGCAAAATGAGCAATACCAGAAGATCCTTGTTGGAAAATTGCTCCAAAATTTCCCATCTGACAGAGTCCATACTTCCTTGGCCAACTGAGGAGGGGAGACAAGGGGAATACACAGCAGTTCCAACAGGCAGGGAAACACTCTCAAAAGCCTGGGACAGTTTCATGACACCCCGCCAGCACCCTCACTCTGATGTGCGGCCTACTGCCACAAGGAGATGGTGGAAGATGTTGAAGAAATACATAGCAGACCGTGTCAGCATCCTCAATGATGCCTCAGTGCCTTACAACTACTGGGTGTCCAAGACACGTGGCACGAACTGGCGCTCTACGCTTTGGAGGTGCTGGCCTGCCCTGCCGCCAGCGTTTTGTCTGAGCGTGTATTTAGTGTTGCTGGTGGCATTATAACAGATAAGCGTATCTGCCTGTTAACTGAAAATGCTGACAGGTTGACTTATATAAAAATGAACAAGGCCTGGATTGACCATGACTTCTCGACTCCACGAGAGGAATGCTGATGAACATAAAGGCACTTTAAATGTGTTGTTTTTAATGTAGTTATTAGACTGTATTCCCATGTACCCCTTCCACCACAAACAAGGGTATATTGTTGAATCTTCCTTTTCTCATCCTCCTCTTCCGTCATATCAACATGCATTGCTTATTCGTCACATATAATGCCCTCGCATATATGGCTTTCGAATATAATTTTTTAGAGGGTCCGCTCACCAGCAGGCACTCACATATAATTTTTTAGAGGGTCCACTTACTAGCAGGTCCTCACATATAATTCTTCACAGGGTCTGCTCAACAGCAGGCCCTCACATATAATTATTTACATGGTCAGCTCACCTGCAGGCCCAAATCTAAAATCTTTTACAGGGTCAGCTCACCTGCAGGCCCACAACTCAAATCTTTTACAGAGTCAGCTCACCTGCAGGCCTGCAACTCAAATCTTTTACAGGGTCAGTTCACCTGCAGGCCCGCAAATCAAATCTTTTACAGGGTCAGCTCACCTGCAGGCCCGCAACTCAAATATTTTACAGGGTCAGCTCACCTACAGGCCCGCAACTTATTGTGAATGAGGCCCTCCTTTATGCGATATACAGGTTGTATCAGAGTGCCTTTTCCTTGTAATTTTTGGCAGCACTTGCACTTTATATACAAGTAAATATACAGGAAAGAATGTTTTCAATCAATTTTTCCTATGAAATAGATTTTTTACTTTGGTTTTGTGCATAAAGTTTAAGGCCTTTTAAGCAGCATCAGCAGCAGTATGGTGATAAAAATGAGTGGCAAGGTGACATGGTGTGGAGATGGCAGCATGAGGAGGCCACATAATGGCACAATGACTGAGTCTGGAAAAAAGACTAAGGCCACAGATTGTTGAGAAAGATGCAGATGGAAAGAAATCTGTGGAGCTGTATGAAGGTCATCTGCAGATTAATGCAGACCAGGGGCGTAGCTATAGGGGAAGCAGGGGATGCTCCAGCTTTGGGGCCCTGACACAGAATGGGCCCATCCAGGAGGAGGAGGACTAAAGGATTTGGTCAGGGCCCCCTTAACAGTATTACGCAATGAAATTATATACAGTGACAGTATAGACAGTGTATAAAACGGATGTCGGCCCTAGTCTGAGAGAGCGATCTTTACTAGCCACAGGAATGGGGGCAGCATGAAAGGAAGGAGGTCGCTAAAAAATTACCGTGGAATGGAGCCCCATTCAAAAATTTGCTGTGGGGCCCAGTCATTTCTAGCTACGCCACTGATGCAGCCCACAAAAGCAAGTCGGGTTTATCGATTCCAAAACCTTAATTGTGGGCCTGGTGATCAGTTTAAGATCTTTTAAGCAGCATCAACAGCAGTATGGTGATAAAATGAGTGGCAAGGTGACATGGTGTGGAGATGGCAGCATGAGGAGGCCACATAGTGGCACAATGACTGAGTCTGGATATAAGACTAAGGCCACAGATTGTTTAGAAAGATGCAGATGGAAAGAAATCTGTGGAGCTGTATGAAGGTCACCTGCAGATTATTGCAGCCATCAAAATCAATTTGGGTTTATCGGTTCCAGCTCACCAGCAGACCCGCACCTAAAATCTTTTACCTGGGTCAGCTCACCTGCAGGCCCGCAACTCAAATCTTTTACAGGGTCAGCTCAGCTGCAGGCCCGCAACTCTAATTTTTTACTGGGTCAGCTCACATGCAGATCCACAACTCAAATCTTTTATAGGGTCAGCTCACATGCAGGCTCTCGCATGGAATTTTTTAAGGGTCAGCTCAGCTGCAGGTTCTCACATATAATGTTTTACAGGGTCAGCTCACCAGCAGGCCTGCACCTAAAATCTTTTACAGGGTCAACTCACCTGCAGGCCTGCAACTCATGCTGCATTTATCTGAAGTAGTAGCTGTAGCCGTTTATCAGGCTCCCTCTCCGAAATCGAACAATGATTCTCAGTTACCGGTGGTCACCATGTTAGGCACATAAAAGAACATAGAAAGTTTATAGGAAAGATATTCAAATGGATCGTGGACGTCATGGGGTCATGCGATCAGGCAGAAGTTATCTAGAGTCATTAAAGCAACATCAGAGCCTCTCCTGTATAACATTTCCTCATCCAAAATACGGCAGTAACATTCCCTATAATTTTTTATTACTCATTCCAATAACAGGGCATCTTAAGAGTGCTGTATTGTTATTTATCATCATTACCTCCACGAGTCGGGAGTGTGTGATTTGCGCGCCACCCACTTGCCTTCCTTGGATGTGGTAGCCGTTTCTCAGAGTCCCTCTCCGAAATCAAACACTGATTCCCCATTACCTGTAGTTTACAATGTTTTTTTTTTTTTTAACAAATCTCTTTTTATTTAAGAAATCATAATATTCAAACAAGATGCGGATGGCATTACATTAAGAGAGTTTTCATGTGATGTAGACATCCGATTACATTTATAAAACAAGATACAAATAAAAAGTCGAGGGAGAGGTGACAAGGGAAGGGGAGGTAAGAGGGGAAGGGGGGGGGGGGTAGTTTACAATGGTTTTAAGCTGACAATTACATCAAAAGTTTATAGCCCAGACATCCGAATGGATCTTCGCCGTCCCGGGGACGTGCCATCGGCCCCAGGTTAACTGGAGTCACCAAAGTGGCAGAAGGCCACCGCCCATAATATTTTAGATGGTCAGATCAGCAGGCCCTTGCTCCTAATGTTTTTGAGGGTCACCAGCAGGCCATCAATCATAATTTTTAAAGGGTGTGTATGATGCCCTCATTTATGTGTAACTAAGGGTGTATCGGAGTGCCTCTTCCTTGTAATTTTTGGCAGCACTTGCACTTTATATACAAGTAAATATTCAGGAAAGAATGTTTTCTATCAATTTTTCATCTAAAAAAGTTTTTTTTTTCCTTGGTTTTGTGCGTATTATTGTCATTATGTAAAAGTGGTGTACTATTCAAACACCAGCAACTTCAAGATGCATCCTTACATCCTCCCCATGCTGTTACAGAACCATTTTGGTGGTGTTACAACCATTTCTGACATTTTCTTATGAACCAGGCACCCTCCCCTCTTCAGAGCAGGGGGTACCTGGTTTAATGCTCGGGGTCTCCCATTGACTTCCATTATACTCGGGTGCTCGGTCGAGCACCCCGAATATCACGATGTGTTCGGCCTGAGCCCCCGAGCACCCGAGCACTACGGTGCTCGATCAACACTATTCCCTATAGCTTAGTCCACATCCCTGTACAGGGGTTAAAGGTGGAATATCAGAACCAGGACAACTACACTGTCTGTAAAACATTGGAGCGTTTATTTAAAAATATAACTATTTGCATGTATTTTGTTTTGTAACAGGTTAGAAACAGCTTTGAAGATCATTCAAGAGAGGTCAGAGAGGGATTAGAGAAAGAGCCATCAGACAGTCAGTCTGATGGATTTATAAAAGAATGGCTTTCTGCAGTTGTATTAAAATATGTGTTAATGTCTCCCAGTGGACCTTAACTGCCCCCTTGGGGCACATATTCGGTGGCAAAAATATACAAAAAAAAAGTTGAAAATTAATTTAAAAAAATGTAAACAGACACACGACATCGGAAACTATTGCCATAGCTTCCCCATTCTTGCAAAACTATACATTCTATGTATTAAAATGACTGACACAAAATAAGGGACCTATTTTAATCATTTATTTTGGTGCCTTTGATATTTTTGCACATATACATTAAAGGGCATCTGTCAGCAGATTTGTACCTATGAAACTGGCTGACCTGTTACATGTGCGCTTGGCAGCTGAAGGCATCTATGTTTGTCCCATGTTCATATGTGTCCGCACTGCTGAGAAACATTATGTTTTAATATATGCAAATGAGCTTCTAGGAGCAATGGGGGGAGTTGCAGTTACACTTAGAGGCTCTGCTCTCTCTGCAACTGTCACACCCTCTCCACAAGGTGAAAACATTTTAACACCTGGACCTGTCAATCAAAGTGGAGAGGGCCCGGCAGAGAGATTTGAGCTTCTAGGTGTAACAGTAAGGCCCCCATTGCTCCTAGGCTCATTTGCATATATTAAAACTTCATTTTTCTCAGCAATCCAGGCACACATAAACATGGGACCAACACAGATGCCTTCAGCTGCCAATCGCACATGTAACAGGTCAGCCAGTTTCATAGGTACAAATCTGCTGACAGATGCTCTTTAAGCTATATGTAATTTAAAGAAAACCCCAATTTATTGCATAAAAATGTTTCAAACATTATTTTGGTAGTCCAAGAAAATAAAAAAGTTTAGATCAATAAACCATCACATGGTGCTAAATAATAAAAAGAGTTTGGTTGTTAGGGCCTTCTTTCCAGGCCTGGTGATTAAGGGGTTAAGGCTCCATTCAGAGTTAGAAACTGACTTGGAGGAAAAGCCATCTAAACTACAATTTGCAATCCTTTTACTTTCTGTGAGATTTACTTTTTCCACAGTTTTCCTAGGCAGCTTTGCCACGGAGAGTAAGTATTCCTGTGAAGCTGTGCTTACAATCTACAAGGCAGCTGACTATGACCAAACAGGTCTAACAAAGTTAAACCAATGTGACCGTAGATGGTTTGTTTAATTAATTGATTCACACTGATGTGACTAGCGATTGACTGATGTGGTAAGTGATTTGTGGTTAGAAAGGATGACCCATCATCATAATTTAATACACAAAGAAGACCAGGAGGCCAGGTGGGACACCCCTTGAGTAGAAGGGAATCATTTACTGTAAGTATATTTATAAGTTTGTCATTTTTTGATTTTACATGAACGTTCATTTTTAGAAACTAGTAAATGTCTAATGTTCTAATACTTCTGCAGTGAAGTTAGAGTGGATATGTATTATTCCATATTATCCAATATAGAAATAGTTGTTTTCTCTTTCTTTCTATATGTGCATCAAGAAAATTAGTTGTAAATTCCCTTACTGATATAACCCTACACCCTGTTTTGCTTTTCAATAGTTTTTAAGTATTTCTCCTTTTAAGGCTAAAACCTTACAGGGATTGTACGGGTTCAGAGCTGAACCTGAACATAACCCGTTCTTCGACCCTCCAGTCCCTCTTAGTGGAGCATTTGATGCTCCGATGCTCTCCCTTGCCCTGTGCATAGCGCAGAGCAAGGGATTTTTCTTCATATCCGGTGACAACTTGGCTTTCTCACAGTAGGCTAGGCGGAGGTTTACGCCTAGCAGTGAGCCTGATGGGCGGTCATTAGCACTACTTTTGCCTGTAAAACAGCCTAGGGCAGCGGTAAAGACCGCCCATTACTGCCGGTGACCATTGATGGCCAGTTCGCAGTGTTTGCTGACGAACACATGCGATCTGCCATCTTTATTCCCAAGTCCGGCGATGCAGAGGTAAGTCCTTACCTGTGCCTGCGCCGCGAGCCACTCTGAAACACATGCGGTCACCGGGAGCAGGCAGTTCCGAAAACAGCCCGATGAAGGCTGTTCTCGGAACTGCCTGCTCCCGGTGACCGCGTGTGTTTCTGAGCGGCTTGCGGGCAGGCACAGATAAGGACTTACCTCTGCATCGCCGGGCTTGGGAATTAAGATGGCAGATTGCATGTGTTCGTCGGCTGCTCCAGTGCTCCACTTGGAGGGGTGAGTAAAGAGGTTCAGCTCCTCTCACGGGAATGAAGCAGGTATGGGGCATGTGACTGCTGCAGCCAATCTCTGGATGTATCAGGTCACAGCTGCAACTAAATATTGTCTGCAGTGGTCAGATGCACCTGTAACACCCCAGAGTTGTGTACTACACGCCTCTACCCCGCTACTATCTTCTAAGAGCCTTTACATTGTCATCTGATGTAATTTATATTATGTCTTCACAAATATCTTCACAAATGTGCATATAAAAAATGTGCAAGATGTTCCCACATCCTGCAGCATGGGTGGATAAGAAAGTTAGAGTTAGTGTAGCCTCCCCCTGCTAGGGGAAAGCTGTGTGCTAGCGTTCAGGAGATCCCCTGCATAGGGAAGACAGCAAGGATCTTGTCTCGGCTGAGACTTGATCATATCCCCAGTCTGAGCACCTGCATCTCAGCTGGATGAAAGAAAGAAGAAACTACAACCTCCAGAGTTCCAGGAAGAAAGCATCCCCTGAGAATCCATCTGAAAGATAAGTCCAGAGACCTAGGAGAAGCCATTCCTCCTCAGCTAGTCTGTCCCCATGAAGCAGAAGTTACAGAAAAGTGCAGAAGATTAATTCCTGCCACAGTTACAGAGCTATCAAGCAGATGACTTATCCTGCAAGGTCACATTAAAGCAGAAGTATTTATTCCTGACAATGATTGCTAAAACCTGCTGGGACCAGAGACCAAAGTATACTGCTTGGACACAAGTTATCTTCAGTAAAGAAACGGTTGAACTTCATCTAAAGGTCTGGACATAATTTCTGCAGCACAATTCCTCTATTACTCCTACTATCACTACACTCAAATTTATTGCAAGTGAGCCAGGAGTCCAGCCGTACCCAGGTAGGAGACACCGTTGACACAATTACCACTACCCTATAGTATAGGCCATTACCCCACTCTGGCATTCCTAATCTGGGACGTGCATTCCTAACACCTTGGAAGGGCCCTGAGGTAGTACCCTGTGCATGCTGCAATTGGCGTCACTAACAAATACAGACTATTATCCACCCGTATCTTGGCCCACTGCATAAGTGGCGTCAGCGTACCCATTCCTGGTCACTCCACACCTGTTTGGGAACGCCTTTGCTGGTCCAGGAAGCAGAGAAAGATATAGGAGATGGAGCAGCATTGGTTTAGGAACAGCGGGCTTATCTGTGCGGTAAGTACTGCTTTTTATGTTTACACAGCACCCTAAGCACATTACAACATCATTTTCTTCAAACAGAATACCCCTTTAAAGTGAATAATGTTAATGTTTTATTTTATTTTTAACAGGAAGCCAGTTAATTTGATTGGCTTAGGTCAAAAACATTCTCAATCCTGTATTTCTCTTGATGTAACTAAACAGGCACACTGGTTAATTGGAAGACTCTATCATTCTTTTATTTTGTCTCCTGCCAAGAAAAATCTTCTAATTGCATTTTTGTAGCATGAAATATTCTGCACTGTAGTGTGTGACATATCCCAGAGTTATCGGCTTATGTCTACACAGAGCTGTGGAAAATTGTAAGAATTTACTATATCAAGAATTTTCCTACTCGTGAAGTATGTTCATATTATTGCCATAAACATAGGAAGTGATATAATCGGAGGAAAATGATCTGTAAAATAACAGTGTCATGAGAAAACATACAGCCTATAATAAATTGTAAAATATATGGAAATACAGTTCATTTCTTTTGTATGCATCATATTTAGGGTGTATTAAAATGATGTAGTCATATCATGTTTATTTTTTTTCCTGTGGTTTTCACAATAATAAAAATGCTACGTATTTCAAAAATCATGGCAGAAATGCCAATTTAACCACAATGTGTGAATACACCCTAAAAGGGGATTTCTCACTTCAGAAAATGGTATTTATCATGTAGGAAAAGTAAATACAAGGCACTTGCAGGATGGTCATGGAAATGAGCAGTGTATAATGTGATGTAGGCAATATGGACCATCACAATACATTAGTAAGTGCCTTGTATTAACTGTGTCCACATGATTAAATGCAATTTGCTAAAGTGAGACAACCCCTATAGTATGCAAGCACGACCACCACTGATAGATTGCAGGGTGGTCTTAACCATGGAAACGAGCAGTGTATAATGTGATGGAAAAACTAATCAAGCCAGCAACGGAAGCAATGTGGATAATAACAATACATTAGTAAGTGTCTTGTATAAACTTTCTCTACAAGGTAAATGCCACTTGCTGAAGTAAGACAACCTCTTTAAGGATCCCCGTTCTAGTCCAACAGACTGTAACAATAGGTACAGGATCCATGGAATATTTGGTGATGAACTATGCTATGCCAAATAACATAGAAAATGTGTGGTCAATGATTTCATTAACACTTATTTCACCTAGGGAGTAGAAACATCCAAGAACATTGTGTTTGACTATTCCTTTATAGCTGCTCATGGTCATATTTTGTGGATATTCGCCAATGATATTTACATTAAAGGGGTTGTCCTAAGAAAAATGTTCTACAATTTTCAAACTAGCACCTGGATCTAAATACTTTTGTAATTGCATGTAATTAAAAATGTTGTATAGCCGCTGAGTTTTTCAATAAAATATATCTGTATAGCGCCACCTTCTGTTTGTTTTTTTCTTATTTCTTTGTCCTACTTACTGAGACCTTTTGCATATACTCCTCAGTTTTATGTGCTAAACATTCGCATCTTGCCATTGGCTTCTTTCAACATATAAACTCGAGAGTTTTAACAGAATTTTGGCGGCCTCGCATGGTTTACATATGATGAAACATTTCATCAAAAATTAGCAGTTCATGGCAACATGAAATGAGGAGCAAAGGATGTTGGACTTTGGCTTAGTTTGATGTTGCCGCAGAGAGCTGGTTTCCAAGCTAGGCCAAATATATTACCGTCTAGTGTTACTTTTAAAAAAGGTGTATGCTTTGCATACAATGAATCGGCATGCAAATAGTTAGCTAAGTGCAGGTACTGTCACGAATGTTCATTTTGTGCTGGTGCTCATCCCAGTTTTCGCTGCTTTAAGAAGTTGAATCAATCATCCTTGCAAGGACACAATAGTAGAGAATTTCCAAAAAGCTCAGACACCGGTGAAATTGAAAGAAATGCGACCTTGGCTAGAATTGTTTCCAGACCTGCTGAAGTAAAAAATAATTATTATTGTTTTTTTGTTTGGTTTTTATGTCCCAAAATGTTTAGTAAAAGGTTGTATTTGGTTTGATAATTTGCCATCAGTTAAGCAGAACTTGTATATAGTTAAACAGAAAATTGATAAAGAAATTAAAGAAGGTAGAGCTGAAGGCGCTTTTGTTTCTCCCCCTTTATTCGGATTTTAGGCTGTCCCCGTTACCTTTAGTTCCAAAGAAAGATCCCAGTGACTATAGATTGATTAATCATTTATCATATCCATTGAAGCCATCTCGTAATGATTCTTTGGATAAAGCGACAGTGTCAGTCTCTTTTTCATCATTTGATGACGCAGTTTCTTTATTCAATTCTGTTGGCAAAGGTTGTTTTTTAGCTAAGGCAGATATTATGTCAGCTATCCCTTTGCTGCCAGTTCATCCAGATGATTGTCATTTTAATGGTGAGTTTTTCTTTGACAAATGCCTTCCTATGGGTTTGTATTGGTCTTGTTTTTATTTAGAGATGTTTTCTTCTTTTTTACACTGTGTAGTTACAAAGACTGTGGGTTTGTCAAGTACGTTACATTAGTAAGATGATTTTTTATTTATAGGTTCATTTAGTGAGTGTTCAAGTTTGTCATTTGGTTTTATGCAGATTTGTAAGCAGTTTGGTGTCCCGTTAGCTCAAGAGAAGACGGTTTGGCCTTGTAAAGAAATTGAGTTTTTAGGTATCATTATTGGCCTCTCACCTGCCCCTGCCCCGGCGCAAGGGGCTGGTGAGAGGCCAAGTGGGCTCAGCAATGCTATACCCACCAACGTGAAATGCAATAATAATAATTTTCTTTTTAGCTTAGCTAAATTGTTTGCTGAGTGGGCTAGAGTTCCAATGCCCAGTTAGGCTCAGCAGCCTGCGGCAGCATGGAGTGATGTTCCAGCTGCTGCTGATATTTCAAATCCTAATAGTGTATTGAATGTTGGTTCAGGGGTATCTGAAACCTGCTTCAAGGAGGCCTTGACTTGTGAAGGCTCTCCTTTTGGGTTTCACCTATCCCAAGCAATAAAAGAAAAAAAAATTGGAGGAGGGAGTATATAGATATTTTGTCTTTACTTCCTTCCTCCAAAGAACCATTTAAATTTGATAAGAAAGGTGATGAAAAGGAGGAGGATAGGAAAAAGGTCTGCACCATCGTCTTTTCATAATTGGTTGCAGGCCTGTTGCATATACTCCTCAGTTTTATGTGCTAAACACTTGCATATTGCCATTGGCTTGTTTCAACATATGGACTCTATTCTAGAGGCTTACCGGAATTTTGGCAGCCTCACATGGTTTACATATGATGAAACATTTCATCGAAAATTGGCAGTTCATGGCAACATGAAATGGGCAGCAAAGGATGTTGGACTTTGGCTTAGTTTGATGTTGCCGCAGAGAGCTGGTTTCCAAGCTAGGCCAAATATTTTACCGGCGTCTAGTGCTACTTTTAAAAAAGGTGTATGCTTTGCATACAATGAATCGGCATGCAAATGGTTAGCTAAGTGCAGGTACCGTCACGAATGTTCATTTTGTGCTAGTGCTTATCCCAGTTTTCGCTACTTTAAGAAGTTGAATCAATCATCCTTGCAAGGACACAATAGTAGAGAATTTCCAAAAAGCTCAGACGCCAGTTTCCAGACCGGCTGAAGGCAAAAATAATTATTATTGGTTTTTGTTTGGTTTTTATGTCCCAAAATTTTTAGTAAAAGGTTGTGTTTGGTTTGATAATTTGCCATCAGTTAAGCGGAACTTGTATATAGTTAAACAGAAGGTACAGCTGGCCCTTTTGTTTCTCCCCCTTTTTCGGATTTTAGGCTGTCCCCATTAGGTTTAGTTCCAAATAAAGATCCCAGTGACTATAGATTGATTCATCATTTATCATATCCATTGAAGCCATCTCTTAATAATTCGTTGGATAAAGAGACAGCGTCAGTCTCTTATTCATCGTTTGATGATGCAGTTTCTTTATTAAATTCTGTTGGCGAAGGTTGTTTTTTTAGCTAAGGCAGATATTAGTCAGCTATCCGTTTGCTGCCAGTTCATCCAGATGGCTTTAATTCTTTGGGTTTTCATTTTAATGGTGAGTTTTGATTTGACAAATGCCTTCCTATGGGTTTGTATTGGTCTTGTTTTTATTTTGAGATGTTTTCTTCTTTTTTACACTGGGTAGTTACAAAGACGGTGGGTTTGTCGAGTATGTTACATTATTTAGATGATTTTCTATTTGTAGGTTCATTTAGTGAGTCTTCAAGTTTGTCATTTGGTTTTATGCAGATTTGTAAGCAGTTTGGTGTCTTGTTAGCTCAAGAGAAGACGGTTTGGCCGTTTTGAGTTTTTATGTATCATTATTGATTCTGTTAAGAAAGAATTCAGGCTGCCTATGGATAAAATAAGTAAAACACTATTAGTCATTAGGAGGATTTTTTGTGTGAAAAAGGTTCAGTTGAGAGAATTGCAGAGTTTGTTGGGCCTATTAGCCTTTGCTTCTAGGGTTTTTCCAGTGGGCCAAGTTTTTTCAAGGAGATTATATATGGCAACGAAAGGGTTAAAATCTCCTTATGCGCATATTAGAATTACCAGAGATTTGAGAGATGATTTGGCTGTTTGGGAGAAGTTTTTAATGGACGTAGAATATGGCAAGCTGAGTTCAAAGACGCTTTAGTTTTATTCACCGACGCTTCTGGTTCTTGGGGTTATCCAGCCTTTTCGGTGGTCAGTGGTCAGCTGAGCCCTGGCCACAGTGGTTGAAGGTCCTGGGTTTAGTAAAAAATCTGGTTCTTCTAGAATTATTTGATATTGTTGTTTCATTAGTGATTTGGTGTTATGCTATCAGGAATAAAAGAGTTTTAATTTTCTCGGATAATAAAGGTGTCATTTTTGCTATTCATTGTTATATTCTCATTGCAAAGTAGTTGAGAAGTTATTGCGTTATCTAGTTCATTGTTGTTTAGAACTAAATTTGTGGATCAAATCTAAGTATATTTCTAGAAAAGATAATTCTATAGCTGATTCCCTTTCCCCGTGCCCAGTGGGAAGGTTCTTTTCTCTAGTACTGGAAGCGGAGAAAAATGAGTTTCCATGTCCGGATCAGGTTTGGAATCTTATCCGCGAATGATCTGCAGCTTTATACAAAGTCTTTAGCTCCCCTGAACGTGGTATGGTTATTCTCTTCCTTGGAGGAGATGTATCAGTTTTGTTCCGGTAGGAATATCTTTTGTTTTAATTCTGACTTGAATGTATTTTTTTTCCGTTTTTATGTTCGTTATTGGAGGATGATTTAGATTTTTCTGCTGTTAATAAAGTTGTTTGTGGGGTTTTATTTTTAAGTTAGCCGGTTACCAGTCGTTCTCCAATCAGTTTATAGTTAAGCAGTTTTTAAAGGGGTCAGGAGGTAATTACTTTGTTCAGATGTTAGAAGACCAATTTCATTAGAATTATTGGAAAGGATTGTGTCAGTTTTGGGGTTTTGTACGTATTCGGTTTATGAGGCATCACTATTCAAAACTGCTTTTGTTTGGTCCTTTTTTGGGGCAACCCGGGTAGGTGAGCTAGTGGCGGCAAACAAATATTCTCTAGCTTCATTGAGGGTGGAGGATGTGAGGATTAAGGACAATTTACGAATTGTCTTTATTAGAAGGTCCAAAACAGATCAACTAGCAAGAGGTGCATCGATTAGGCTAGCATCGTTACCCAGATCCTCTTTATGTCCAGTTCAGACAGTAAAGGATTTTTCAGAAATTAGACCCAGGAAGGAGGGTTCCTTTTTAATTCATGGAAATGAGTTGGCAAATAGTTAAGGCTGCATGCAGCCTGTAATTGTGGGAGGGGCCAGGTCCCCTTCTTAAACCCCCTGCTCACAACCCCCATTGCCTCGTTCGCTCCTCCGTGTGTTTTTTGACTCACGTCACTTCCGGTAGGTATCGCCGTCAGGTAAGTGCGCCGGCCGCCTCGCACTGCGTGTCCCCGGTCGTCCCGCTCCCCCTCCTCCTCAGGCTCGCCGTCTCGGTTCTCGTCGGCGCACAGCCTCGCTCACCGCCCCGATCCTCGCGGGCTCCGGTCCGACCGTACTCTCGCGAGAGGTCGGGCCCTGCCGCAGACGGGTCCCGATCGCAGCGGCCGGCTGCCGTTCCCTGCGCCGGCTGCTGGGAGGTGGAGGGGGGGGGAGAGCGGAGGAGGAGCCCCGACCGCTGCCATGACTCCCTCACACAGCGGGCGGCACGCCAGCCGCCCACGCCTCCCCCACGTGCATGTGCATTCACTTCGGATGTCAGGCAACCGCTCCAGGTCAGACTAGGGCACACTGCGAGCTATGTTCCATGCTGCATGTCATTGTTATTGTGTGAGGTTGGGCTAATTCCACTTCTCACTTGAATGCCACCCTGTGTTTTGCCATCACATTCTCTCATGTGTGTTGAGACTCACTACATAAACACACGTGCCATTTGCATGGGTTCCATCCTGTTCCTCCATGTCCGAGCATACTTAACCCTTTGGCTCCCAGCACCGTACATGCACAGCGCTGGCAGAGTCTTCAATCATGGCACTTGCTCGCACGTGCGGTGGACAGCATAGCCAGCGGACCTCTGCTGTTCACTGCAAGCCTGCAACCAGCAATACTGCTGATTGCAGACACTCAAGGGTACTTGATGGATGCAGGCCGGCACTTCTCCACGTGCCACTGCTCCGCCCGTCCACTCATCCGTGCCTCCTGCACCTGCCAGGCAAGCTGCACACACCCACCGCCACGCCTCCCGGGTCCGGCCATGGCCCCCAGGCCTCCCACGCCCCAGCCGGCCTCGCTCCTTCCCTTCATCCCACGACCTTATAGCCGGGCCTCACGGGACCCCCGGTCATCGCCGCCCCCATCCTCACATCTTTATTTCTTTTTTAGGTGCCAGTAGCGTGCGTGGTCCCCGCCGTGTCTTGTCGCAGCAAGCTGACATCAGGTTTAGGTATTGGGCGGGGGTATTACGGTCTCACCCAAAAAAAAAAAACAGTGCCTCCGTTCGGCATCTCCTACTCAACCTGGAATGTTCAGGTGTCCTCCCTGTCCAGGTACCCTGTAGCGTTCAGGTGTCTTCTCTGTCCACCCTAGCCTGAAACGTCAGGTGCCTTCTCTGTCCATATTAGCCTGAGGCGTTCAGGCGTCTTCTCTGTCCAGGTACCCTGAAGCGTTCAGGTGTCTTCTCTGTCCACCCTAGCCTGAGGCGTTCAGGTGTCTTTTCTGTCCAGGTTCCGGCAGCGTGCAGGTGTCTTCTCTGTCCATCTACCCTGAAACGTTCAGGGGTCTCTTCTGGCCAGGTACCCCGGGGCCCAAGGGTCTCCTCCGTCCCCCGTTGTCAACAGCATCAGGGTCTCGTCTTGGTTGCTTCTGCCTACTGCACACAACCCCCATGACGGTCGCAACCAACACGTCAGGTATCTTCCAGTTCCACGTACCTGGCGGCACCCAGGCAACCCTGCTGGCGCGCCCATCCTGAAACCTTCAGGTCACTCCTCACCACCCGCCCCGGTACCTTCAGGCCGCCTCCTCTCCGCAGTCTTCAACTCCGTCTCCGGGCTCGCCCGATATTCCTCTGTTTTTCCTTCAGTGTTCTTCCTCACCCCGCTGTGTACATCCTTGAGCTAGCACAGTGGCGGGTCCGTCCGCATCTGCATTGTTTTCCGGGTCCACTCCGCTATTTTCTCACGTCGCTCCTAACTTTTCCAGTCCTCAGGGCCAGCCGGGTCGTTCTCGTTGATCCTTAGACGGTAAGGCAAGGGTGTCGATTCCCAGCTTTCAGGTACGTCATCCATACATTCACCCACGTCCGCAGCAGCCACGGTACACGGTCCCCATGTCCGTTCCAGCTGCCATATTGTTGTCTCTAATTCCAGGTCTCGCTTAAGTCTCGACCAGCGGCGGAACCATGTCTCAGGTCTCAGATATGGACGACGCGTTGTCCCTCCCGGGTACTTCGGTCTCTGGCCAAGGCGGGCCCGAGTCCCTCCGAAGATGGACCGTACCGAGGCTGGTGGCAGAGTTGAGCAGAAGGGGCATCAGGCACCCAGCCTCAGCCAGAAAGGCGGAGCTGTACAGGCTGTTGATGACGGAATCCGGTCCTCCTGAGAGAGAAGATCCGACCCCGTCCATCCAGCAGTCCTTGGTACAATTGCAGGCCTCAATGGATTCACTGGTCTCGTCCGTGGCCGACATCAGGTCCAGGGTGGTGGACTTGGAGGCCAGGGCACCGGCTCCATCCCAGGCGGTGGTCCCTCTCAGCGATCCCCCTCTGTATCAGCTACCAGCTCCAGGTACGACCCCTGCCGCTCCCGTGGTGGCTCCGGCACACTTCGTGCCGGACAACATCAGGAAGGACATCTTGGCGGGCAAGGACGTGAATCTCGCGTCCATTCTGATCGCGTCCCACGATGCGGCTGATAACAAGACCTTTGACTGCGGGGAGATCTCGGTGGTCCTTCGGGCCAAAGATGGCCGCCTCAATCGCAAACTCACGGTGCCTGAGTTTGTCTTGGCCTTCAGCCTGTATAGGGATGTGATCTGCTCCGCCTACCCAGCTCGCCGGGAGATGCTGGACACATACAGTCATGTGAAAAAATTAGGACACCCTTTGAAAGCATGTGGTTTTTTGTAACATTTTTAATAAAAGGTTATTTCATCTCCGTTTCAACAATACAGAGAGATTAAAGTAATCCGACTAAACAAAGAAAACTGAAGAAAAGTCTTTTCAAGATCTTCTGTAAATGTCATTCTACAAAAATGCCTATTCTAACTGAGGAAAAAGATAGGACACCCTTGCCCCTAATAGCGAGTGTTACCTCCTTTGGCTGAAATAACTGCAGTGAGACGGTTCTTGTAGCCATCTACCAGTCTTCGACATCGGTCTGAGGAAATTTTACCCCACTCCTCAATGCAGAACTTTTTCAGCTGTGAGATGTTTGAGGGGTTTCTTGCACGTACAGCCCTTTTCAAGTCACCCCACAGCATCTCAATGGGATTCAAATCTGGACTTTGACTTGGCCATTCCAGGACTCTCCATTTCTTCTTTTTCAGCCAATCTTTGGTTGATTTACTAGTATGTTTTGGGTCATTGTCATGTTGCATGGTCCAGTTCCGCTTCAGCTTTAATTTTCTAACTGATGGTCTCACATGTTCTTCAAGCACCTTCTGATACACAGTAGAATTCATCGTGGATTCTATGATGGTGAGCTGACCAGGTCCTGCTGCAGCAAAGCAGCCCCAAACCATGACACTTCCACCTCCATGCTTCACAGTTGGTATGAGGTTCTTTTCTTGGAATGCTGTGTTTGGTTTACGCCAAACATGTCCTCTGCTGTTGTGTCAAAATAATTAAATTTTGGACTCATCTGTCCAAAGAACATTATTCCAGAAGTCCTGGTCTTTGTCAACTTTATCTCTGGCAAATGTCAGTCTGGCCTCGATGTTTCTCTTGGAAAGCAAAGGTTTCCTCCTTGCACACCTCCCATGCAAGTTAAACTTGTACAGTCTCTTTCTGATTGTAGAGGCATGTACTTCTACATCAACAGTAGCCAGAGCCTGCTGTAGTTCTCGAGATGACACTTTAGGGTTTTTGGAGACCTCTTTTAGCATCTTGCGGTCTGCTCTTGGGGTGAACTTGCTGGGGCGACCAGTCCTGGGCATGTTGGCAGTTGTTTTGAAAGCCCTCCACTTGTAGACTATCTTCCGGACAGTGGAATGGCTGATTTCAAAATCTTTTGAGATCTTTTTAAATCCCTTCCCAGACTCATAGGCTGCTACAATCTTTTTTCTGAAGTCCTCTGACAGCTCTTTTGCTCTCACCATGGTGCTCACTCTCACTTCAACAGTCAGGAGCACACCAAACTAAATGTCTGAGGTTTAAATAGGGCAAGCCTCATTCAACATGCAGAGTAACGATCTACTAATTATGTGCACCTGGTGTGATATACCTGTGTGAGATCTGAGCCAATTTAAGAGGGAATACATGTGAGGGTGTCCTATCTTTTTCCTCAGTTAGAATAGGCATTTTTGTAGAATGACATTTACAGAAGATCTTGAAAAGACTTTTCTTCAGTTTTCTTTGTTTAGTTGGATTACTTTAATCTCTCTGTATTGTTGAAACGGAGATGAAATAACCTTTTATTAAAAATGTTACAAAAAACCACATGCTTTCAAAGGGTGTCCTAATTTTTTCACATGACTGTACCTATACAGGGTCACTGATCTGGGGCACAAGTACGGCGGCACGGCTTTTTATGACTATCATCGCTCCTTTTCAGCCAAGGCCGCCGCCGCGCTGACCCAGTTTCAGTTTTCTGTCAGTTGGGCCACCTTGGACATGGAATTGTTCTGCCGGCACTTCGCCGGTCTCCGGGCCCCCGCATGTTCGACGTGTCAGTCGATATTCCATGCCACCGAGTGGTGTCCCCAAACTGCCACGGCCCAGCCAGACAGGGTCATCCCAGGCCCCTCCGGGGTATCCCGCAGCCCCTCCTCCACCGATAAACTGGGCAGACCCATCGTGTACCTTGGCAACAGTCAAGTGTGCAACAATTTCAATTTCGGGTCATGTCTGTTCAGCGGGTGCAGGGCCCTGCACATCTGCTCCATCTGCTTCAGGGCTCATCCCAGGTCCGCATGTCCCAAGAAGGCATCCAAGCCCCTATGACTGGCCGACTGCAACGTCGACCTCCTAGCCCTCCTGTTACGGGAGCATCCGGGTCCGGGTTTTGCGGATTTCCTGGTCACGGGCCTCTGCTTTGGCTTCGAAACAGGGTTGGTGGCGCTCCCCCATTCCAACTGGGAGTGCGACAATCTGCAGTCGGCCAGAGCAGATCCTGCCGCTGTTCAGGAACTCCTGAACTCGGAGGTAGAGAAGGGGTTCCTCCTGGGCCCTTTCAGCCAAGTTCCCTTCTCTCGCTGGCGGATCAGCCCCATAGGCATTGTGTCCAAAAAGGACTCAAATAAAAAACGTCTGATTTACGACCTCTCCGCCCCCCATGGTTCTGTCATCCCCAGCATCAACTCGCTGATTCCTTCTGAGGAGTTTACCATGTCATATGCCTCCATTGACGAGGCCATCGCCCTCATCCTCGGCGCTGGGAAAGGCGCCTGGCTGTCCAAAGCTGACATAGCGGACGCTTTTAAACTGCTGCCCATCGCCCCACACCTATGGCAGTTTTATGGTATCCAGTGGGAGGGCAGGTTCTACTTTGCCAACCGGTTGACCTTTGGCTCCAAAAGCAGCCCGTGGTTATTTGACCAGTTGGCGCAGGCCTTACATTGGATCCTGCTCCACCACGGCAGCACCCCAGCGGTCATCCACTACCTGGACGACTTCCTCCTTATAGAACCTCCGCTATGTCAGCCAGCCGGGCTGCGCTCCCTCCTGGACCTTTTTTCCGGCCTTTGCATCCCCATCTCGCAGGGGAAAACCGCGGGGCCAGTCACGTCCATCACCTTCCTGGGCATCGTCCTGGACTCCGACCGGATGGAGGCCAGGCTTCCAGAGGCAAAACTGTCCCAGATCCGGGAAGTCGTGGCAGGGGCCATCACCTCGTCCCAGGTAACCAAGGTCGAGCTCCAGTCCATCCTGGGCCGGCTGAACTTTGCCTTGAGGGTGATGCCCCAGGGCAGGGCCTTCATCTCCCGCCTGCTCTCACTCCTTCCGACGGTCTCCGAACCCAGCAGCATCATCCACCTGGACAGAGCTGCCATGGCAGATTTGCGCATGTGGGACAGCTTTCTCTCCACCTGGAACGGGGTCAGCCTGTTTGTGTACCCGTGGTCCCAGTCATCCGCCAGGGTGTTCTCTGATGCCGCGGCGTCCCAGGGTTTCGCGGCCATCTGCGGATCCCGGTGGTTGGCTGGGCCATGGCCTCCTCAGGTCAGTGCTGACCCGCAGTCCCTCAGGTCATCCCCGTTTCTGGAATGTTACCCCATCGTGGCAGCCGCATCTGTCTGGGGTCATCTCTGGGCCAATGCCAGCGTAATGTTCATCACCGACAGTCAGGACCTGGTGGATATAATTTCCAAAGGCCGAGCCAAATCCGCCAGGGTCATGTCCTTGTTGCGTAAGCTAGTCTGGCTGGCCATGGTCAATAATTTCCATTTCACTTGTGCCCATATCCCAGGTGCCAGCAACACGGCGGCAGATGCCTTGTCCAGGTTCAACTTTCAAACCTTCTTTCAGGTGTGTCCCGAAGAAGACCAGACCGGGGCCCGGATTCCCGGTTTCTACGACCTGATGTTGGATTGAGGTCCCTGCTGGCTACCGCCAAGGACCTCATGCACCGGTCCCTCTCGGTCAACACGTCCCGGAATTATAACACAGGTTGGAACCTGTTCCAAAAATTTTCCAAAGATCATCCTCAGCAAGATACAGCCTTCGTGTCATACATCATGGCTTTCATGGCCCATTGCCATGTCAATCTCAAGCTGGCACCCAGCACCATCCGTTTGTATCTGGCCGGGGCTCAACATTTCTTGGTTCTACAGAATCCCGAAGTTGCGAACTTTTCAGGCAACTTTCCGCATCCCTAGATGGCAACCCTTTTGGCCCTTTCGTTAGCCTGGTCATCAAGGCCGCGATGTACCTGAGCTTCTACGGATTCCTGCGCCCAGGAGAATTCTCAGTCTCTTCCCAGAAGTCGACCTTCCTGAAGAGAAAACAGCTGTCCTGGAATCAGGACCATCTGGTGTTAAGTCTTCCATCCACCAAGACGTCGCAAACCGGTCCTCCCATACAGATCCGCTTCTTCAAATCCGAAAACGCCTGGTGCCCTGTGGTGGTACTCCAAGGTCTCCTTGATTCCACGCCTTCTCCGAATCCAGAGGCTCCGTTGCTCCCGTGCCAAGGGAAACCCCTATCCACGCCACAGTTTGTCTCATACATCCGTTCCCTGGTCGCTGGGTTAGGGGTGGACCCCAAAACCATATCGGGTCATTCCTTCCGCATTGGGGCGGCCTCCGCAGCCTCCAAGCACGGGACACCTCCGCACGTCATTCGCCACATGGGTAGGTGGAGATCTGCCTGTTTTTCCCGGTACATTCCGGATCCGCTGACTGAAACCCGTCAGGTATTCCGTTCCTTGGTTTTGTAATCTGTTTCTCACGCATTAAACAGCACCTTTTGGCCCTCTTTTAGGCAGGCCCACGTCCCGTGGCTCCAGGCACACACCAGCCACCGTTAGGACCCCCTCCTGTCACCTCACTGACCGTGGCCGCGGCCACAATGTCCGTTTATCAATTCAATGCAATGTTAAAAAAGTGTTTGCGGTCATTAAATTTAAGTACTGACCATTACTTATCGCATTCATTTCGCATTGGCGTGGCGACTATCGCCGCCTGTTTGGGTTTGAATGAGGCAGTAATCAAAAGAATTGGTAGGTGGAAGTCTAATAGATACAAATCTTATGTCCTGCCTAATTTGTTGTTATGATGGGAATTAACCTCTTTTAGATTCTAACCAGTTAACCATGTGGATTCTAGGCCATTCTTTTGACTTTTGGGCTGAAAGAAGGGCTGCGGAGCGCAATTACTCGCAGAATTTGTTTATGGGTTCATTATTTATCTCAGTTTTTTGGTTATGGTTTAGAGGTTTGAAATTGAGTCGGATCATTTTGATTTTAGGAGGTGAGTTGCAGGTCCTTACCCCAGCCTAATGTTCTGATTATTCACACTGGGGGTAATGATATGGGGAAAATCTGAACAATTTAATTAGTAAATCAGATGAAAGCAGATTTGAGTTATATAAGTGCTTTACTACCTAATGTTACTTTGATTTTTTCTGAAATTATTCCAAGATTAGTATGGAAAAGTGAGCAATCCATATTCATTAATTAAATTAGGAAAAGGGTTAATGGAGCTTTGGAAAAATACCTTCCAAGTTTAAATGGTTGGAGTTTCAGACATACTGAGCTGAAATGTTTTGTGTTAGGGCTATATCGGGACGACTTGGTTCACCTGTCAGATATAGGCCTGAATATTTTCAATGTTGGTCTGCAGGAAATGATAGAGAAGGCCGTGTCTTTTAGGGGGGGACATGAGGGTTGATACTCGCATGTCTGGTGGGTTAGTCACCCAGCTTTGCGGGGAGGACAGTAATGGTTTACTAGTTTTTAATGGTTATTTATTGATTGAATTTTTTATTATTTATTGAATATTTATTGGTATGTAGATTAACCCTTAATAAAGGACCGCGCCCATTATTTCGCCACATAAAATTTGTTGTGTGTTTATTTAATTTCTTGGTTTAATGTTATAAGTGTAAAAGTTATTGCTCATATGGCACCATGGAGAAAATGGTAGGCACGGCAGAACATTATAATAATTTCATTTGCAGATAGAGAGCTCCAATATATTCGCCATTGTGAAATCGGTGCCAATGATGCGAATATTTTGGCACAATACGTGCAACTTCACATTTTAACAGGTATGACTACTTATTAGTGATTGGTGCACTAAGTATTGTCGTGAACTTGTGACATCACAGCACTATGGGCCAGATTTATCACGACTCTGACAGCTCACTCCACTTTCACATATGGCTAAAGTCAGTTTTAGCCAAGTCAGATTTATGATCGCCCCTTTAAGACTGTAATAAATGTGGTTTGACGGTAGCAGTTTATCCGTCAGTAAGCAGCTTTACAAAAGTTGCACGTTTTTATGAAAAAGTCGCATGTTCTATTAAAAAGTCTCATAAGATAAGCATGGTCCTCACTGGAGTGAAGTTGCGACTTTTTTGCGACTTTTTAAAAAAGTCCCAATAGTAAATCTGTCTAGAGATTCATTTACATACGAAAACACGCCCACTTTCAGAAAACTGGCAAGCATAGTGCAGAGCAGAAAAAAGTCGCAAATTTGTGCGCAGTTTTAGCCTTTGGGACTTTTTTGCGACTTTTCCACTCCACAAAAGTGACTTTGCCTAATGATATATCTGGCCCTATGTCTGTATGTATGTGCAGTATGTAGCATACATACATACAGCACTATGTCTGTATATACAGTCCGGTCCATAAATATTGGGACATCAACACAATTCTAACATTTTTGGCTCTATACACTAACACAATGGATTTGAAATGAAACAAACAAGATGTGCTTTAACTGCAGACTGTCAGCTTTAATTTGATGGTATTTACATCCAAATCAGGTGAACGGTGAAGGAATTACAACAGTTTGCATATGTGCCTCCCACTTGTTAAGGGACCAAAAGTAATGGGACAATTGGCTTCTCAGCTGTTCCATGGCCAGGTGTGTGTTATTCCCTCATTTTTCCAATTACAATGAGCAGATAAAAGGTCCAGAGTTAATTTCAAGTGTGCTATTTGCATTTGGAATCTGTTGCTGTCCACTCTCAAGATGAGATCCAAAGGGCTGTCACTATCAGTGAAGCAAGCCATCATTGGGCTGAAAAAACAAAACAAACCCATCAGAGAGATAGCAAAAACATTAGGCGTGGCCAAAACAACTGTTTGGAACATTCTTAAAATGAAGGAACGCACCGGTGAGCTCAGCAACACCAAAAAACCCGGAAGACCACGGAAAACAACAGTGGTAGATGACCGAAGAATTATTTCCCTGGTGAAGAAAACACCATTCACAACAGTTGACCAGATCAAGAACACTCTCGAGGAGGTAGGTGTATGTGTGTCAAAGTCAACAATCAAGAGAAGACTTCACCAGAGTGAATACAGAGGGTTCACCACAAGATGTAAACCATTGTTGAGCCTCAAAAACAGGAAGGCCAGATTAGAGTTTGCCAAACGACATCTGAAAAAGCCTACACAGTTCTGGAACAACATCCTATGGACATATGAGACCAAGATCAACTTGTACCAGAGTGATGGGAAGAGAAGAGTATGGAGAAGGAAAGGAACTGCTCATGATCCTAAGCATACCACCTTATCAGTGAAGCATGGTGGTGGTAGTGTCATGGCGTGGGCATGTATGGCTGCCAATGGAACTGGTTCTCTTGTATTTATTGATGATGTGACTGCTGACAAAAACAGCAGGATGAATTCTGAAGTGTTTCGGGCAATATTATCTGTTCATATTCAGCCAAATGTTTCAGAACTCATTGGACGGCGCTTCACAGTGCAGATGGACAATGACCCAAAGCATACTGCAAAAGCAACCAAAGAGTTTTTTAAGGGAAAGAAGTGGAATGTTATGCCAATGTCAATCACCTGACCTGAATCTGATTGAGCATGCATTTCACTTGCTGAAGACAAAACTGAAGGGAACTGAATGCCCCAAGAACAAGCAGGAACTGAAGCAACCAAGTAATAAAAAATAAAAGTTTGATTTATGATTATTATTATGTCCTATTACTTTCGGTCCCTTAACAAGTGGGAGGCACATATGCAAACTGTTGTAATTCCTACACCGTTCACCTGATTTGGATGTAAATACCCTCAAATTAAAGCTGACAGTCTGCAGTTAAAGCACATCTTGTTTGTTTCATTTCAAATCCATTGTGGTGGTGTATAGAGCCAAATATGCTAGAATTGTGTCCATGTCCCAATATTTATGGATCTGGCTGTATGTGCAGCATGTAGCATACATACATACAGCACTATGTCTCTAGCATGTATGTATGGACAGCACACTATATCACTATCTAACCTACACTGGCTATCTCCCACTAACTATCTGTATTATATATCTAAGCTAACTAATTAACTAACTATCTAAAGCACAGAGCAAAGCAAACACAGCTGTCTCTCAGAACTGCAAAACACTGCAAACAAGGACTGCTGGGGAGGTTCTTATATAGTAAGGGGTAGGCAACTTTCCTATTGGTTGCTAGGGATGTTGCTAAGCTCAGACAAAGACACTGCAGCCTTCTCATTGGCCCACAAGCAAGAAGGGAGGTTACTGATGAAAAAAAAACTAGAATATTCGAAATTACAAATATATATCACTATATTCTAAATATTCGCAAAATGTCAAAGTGACGATATTCACAAATAATATTCGCTATTCGAATATTCAAGCCCAACACGAATGAAGACACCAACATGCGACGTGGAGGTTATTCCATTCTGCAATTCAGATGGAACTTAATAATGTGAACTGGGTCATCAAGGCTTGCGTCCTTCTTCACAATTTCACTCGGATCCACGATGCCACCTTGGATGTTGATCTAGATAACAGTTTCCCTTCCCCAGGTGTTCAGTTAGACAATACATTGCATGGAAGACCGGGATCTTTTGGCATAGAAGTTCGTGGTTTGTATGCGGATTACTTCATGACCTCAGAGGGTTCTGCTTCATGGCAACCTCATCTGATTGCGCTCTTGTGACCAGTGGAAAGAATTTCCATAGTTTAATTGGTTTTGCTACAGTTAGTTCATGTTACCTAAATTCCAAAATAATTTTGAAATAAGTGTTTGCTGTAATTTGTTAAAGGGATCCTGTGTCCTCAAATAAGTTGCTTACTCTCACTGACGCCAGCCTAGTATAGTGACACATTTTCAGAGCTCAGCGTGCAACTTCTTTCATAGCAGTCAATACTTTATTGACACCATCATGGCAATTACTGACGGCCATGAGAGAAAACGGTAGATGCTAGACCCACCTCCCACCAGTCAGTGGCGAAGCGCGGATTGCCAGCACCTGGGGCAAGCCATGTATTGCGCCCCCCCAACCTGTGGACACGCCCATTTTTACAGATAATGTAGCAGTCCTATGTAACACCACAGATAATACAGTGATAATTCTCTGAATACAGATACTGTAGTAGATGGGTGTGAGCCCCCAGAATTCATAACACGCACAGTGTGACCTGAAGTCTGGGGCCAGTATGCAGCAGTGTGGGCCATATTCTCAATCCACCCCCAACCCTACCGTGAAACAAATATGTGTTTGGACATTACATACAGTACATCACTACAAAATATACAGTACAATACAGCACCACATACCTCATTCATTCAGTGACATCTCCTGTTATGTAGATTTTTCTCAACGTTTTCATTCGGAGATAAGACCGCCATGACACCTTCTTTCAGCCGCGTCTCATCTCTGTAGAGTTTTATTATTATTAGTTATTATTATATATAATGGCCCCTCTGTAATATTAGGATATATAATGGGCCATTATATATCTTAATAATACGGAGGGGGCCATTATATATTATAATAATACTGGGGGGGTCATTATATATAATAATTATACAGAGGGGGGCATTATATATCCTAATATTACAGAGGGGTCATTATATATAATAATTATACAGAGGGGCCATTTTATATTATAACTATACAGGGGGGCCATTATATATAATAATTATACAGGGGGGCCATTACATATTATGCAGAGGGGCCTTTATATACTTCATAATAATTATATAGGTGGGCCATTATATATTATAAAGAGGGGCCATTATATGTAATATTTATACAGAGGGGGCATTATATATTATACAGAGGGGACATTATATAATTATAATATATAATGGCCCCTCTGTATAATATATAATGGTCCCCCTGTATAATTATTATATATAATGGCCCCTCTTTATAATATATATTGGCCCCTCTGTATAATATATATTGGCCCTGCTTTATAATAGATATTGGCCCCTTTGTATAATATGTAATGGCCCCTCTTTATAATATATATTGGCCCTTCTGTATAATATGTAATGGACCCCATTCTTTCCCCCACCTCCATAGTGCCCCCAGTATGGCCCCCAGTACTTACATAAAAAAAATATAAAAATACTCACCTCTCTTCATCGCCTCTTGTAGCCTTCGCTCAGGCGTCCCAGTGCAGGTGGTCAGGAACACATCACACTGCCCTCCTACGGCGCGTCATCACGTCATCTCGCGAAACCCGGCGCAGGAGGTCACGGTGATGTAATCGCGATCTCCTGCGCTATTCTACTGCTTCATAGGCTTCAAGCCTGGCCTGAAGCTTATGAGGTAGAACGGAGGGGATGGGAGCCATAGGCTTCCATCAACCTCATTATACTGCCTGCTGCTTGGCGCCCCCTACAATTTGGCGCCATGGGCAACGGCCCCCCTGGCCCCCCCCACACTACGTCGCTGCCACCAGTGCCTCTCAATTCCCCATTGATACTCTTCACAGGGACGCAAAAGTTAACTTGTTTAATATCATAAATTAAAGAGTTTCTAAACTTTTACTATGTGTGGTACTGAGCATGTGCATCCACCTCAAGTGGACAGAGAAATACTGAAAAGAACAAACAGCAGGTGGCGCTATACAGATATATTTTGTTGAATAACTGAGGGGCTAAACTAAGGGACACATTTATTAAGACCAGCATTTTAGACGCTGGTCTTAATAAAGCCCCTGCGCTGGCGGAGGATCTGCTGAAGTTATGAAGAGGCGCCGGCCTCTCCATAACTAAGCCAGCTTAGTAGCCGTCTTACATTTAGACCATTTTCTACGCCTAAAACAGGCGTAGAAAATGGTGAATGAGACAGATCTCCCTGCCAGTCCCCTTCCCCGCCCACAATTTTAGATCTGGCGTGAGTGTGGTGAAGTCGCAGACAGAGGCGCAACTAACTGTTGCGTCGCCATCTGCGCCAGAAATACGCCTAATATAGGCGGATTTCAGAATAGTAAATGAACCTCTAAATGTTTAAATACATGCAATTCCCAAAAGATTGTGATCCAGGTGCTGGTTTGAAAAAAGTTGGAAATATAACAGAATTTTTACTAAACTAAATAAATGGAAAAAAACTGTAGCCAAAACTGCAGCATGGGAAATTATAAGTCCATCAAATGGCCTGAGGTGGAAAGCAACCTTGAGGTGTCTTGTGATCTTTCTTGGCCGCCTTGACTGGAACACAAAGGAGACGTGGATGGTTGTCCACTATTACTGGAGGAGGATGGCTGTGACCAATGCCCATACTGACTTTGTTTATGAGGAGGCGAGGCATACAGGCCAGGTCCAGATAGAGATGGGCCATGATTTTTAATTGAAAAAGAGACAGTGGTATGTTACGGGGCCACAAATGGTAATCCTGATTGTAATGGAGGGGTGTTGTTTCCCCCCCTCAATACTGCGTGCGTGGTGCAGATGATCCAGGTGGAAAAGGGGCCTCATCTTGCTGAATACGCCACATATTCACAGCACGCAGTATAGGAGAGGAATCATGAGGTGGTACAAATGCCTCCAGTACAGTAGCAACTACCATTTGGGCCCGATAACGTACCACCTCTGGGACCCACCTTAAAAGGGGTGCCAGAGATCTTAAGAAGGCCTCTTGATATCCTTCAGAAGAGGACTTCAGCAGCCGCTCATGAATTTGGGCCCCGGTAGCATCCTCAAACATAGCAGAAGGTGGTAGTCGACACTTACGACGCTTTGAGGCATAAGTCACAGCGCTAGCAGGAGACGTTGTGGCACTTTCATCACGTGTGCTGGTGAGGTGATCACCCACGATCCTAGGGAGGCTCATTCCTGTCTGCCATTAGCTGCTCCCCCTGACACTGGATGTTTTCATAGGTGCAGGGGGAGAAGCAGCAGCGGCGGTGCGGGGACCTGGAGCGGTGCGGGAAGCAGGGTAAGTATATTTTGTGTGAGGGGCCCAGGCATATGGGGGAGCAGTTTGTAGTTTTGGATAACCCCTTTAAACCTAGGCTGGTTATAAAAAAGAGGGGACCCTATGTCATTTCTTTGTTTAAAAAGAAGTGGGGCTCCACTTTTTTCATAAGTTCTAGAGATAAATGAAGTAAGCTTCCGTCTCCGTACAGCATTAAAATGCATGGGCACCGCAGATGCATAATGAGTTATCACCGAAGTCTTGGTGAAAAACTAAAGGTACTTTCACACTAGCGTTATTCTTTTCCAGCAATGAGTTCCGTCCTAGGGGCTCAATTCCAGAAAAGAACTGATCAGTTTTATCCTAATGCATTCTGAATGGAGAGCATTCCGTTCAAGATGCATCAGGAATGGATGTCTTCAGTTCAGTCTTTTTGCCTTTTCAGGACGGAGATAATACCGCAGAATGCTGCGGTTTTATCTCCGTTCAGAATTCCGGAACACTTGCCGGAATGCCGGATCCGGCATTTTTTCCCATTGAAATGCATTAATGCCGGATCCGGTCCCAAGTGTTCCGCAAAACTGATCAGTTTTTGTGGTCTGCACATGCTCAGACCACAAAAACATTTTTTAAAAAAATGCTCGATCCGTTTTTCTGGATGACATTTCAATGCATTTGTCAGACGGATTAGAATCAAATGCCATCAGTTTGCTTACGATTTGACGGATCTGGCAGGCAATTCAGGCGACAGAACTGCCTGCCGGAAACCTCTGCCGCAAGTGTGAAAGTACCCTTAGGAAATAATTTATTAAAGGGGTTGTCCAAAATCTCCCTGGCACATGCGTCGCTCCTGTTCTCTGCATGGCCGCCGCTGCATCTCCCCATTGCTTGGATCAAAACATCCGGCGATGGGGGAAGCAGCCAATAGCAGGCGGTGATGACGCTAGAGAGGCTCGTCCCCGTTGTGGCCTCCTGGGGAGACGCCGGGCAGTGATCAGGAATGACGAGAGTGCCGGAGAGCAGGTAAGTATAATCCATACAAGGGTACCGGGAATTTGGGGGGATGTTTTAGATATTGGACAACCCCTTTAATAATTGATTTCTGAAGTTATTCACCGAGACTTTGGTGATAACTCATTACTAGAGTTGAGCGGACACCTGGATGTTCGGGTTCAACTAGTTCGGCCGAACTTGAAAAAAATGTTCAGGTTCGGGAACCGAACTTGACCCGAACTTGACTCCGAACCCCATTGAAGTCAATGGGAACCCGCACTTTTGGGCACTAAAATGGCTCTAAAATAGTCCTGGATAGGGCTAAAGGGCTGCAAAAGGCATCAAAATGTGCTTAAGAGCATGGCAACTGTTCTGCAAACAAATGTGGACAGGGAAATGACTTAAAATAACATAAAATACGGAAAAATTAAAAATAACAATCTGGATGTAGGAGGTTGAGGAGGCGGTGGATGGGGCGGTGTAGGTTGACGTGGCAGTGTAGGTGGAAGCGGTGGTGAAGGAGGAATAGGTAGCCAACACTGACTTGTGTTATTATTATTATTTTTTTATATTGGGACATATAACAAAATAAAACAAAGAATAAGTGCACTTGAGTACAAGAATGGATGGTTGAGACTGGTATAAATGTCTATTCTGCACAAGGTACGGACAAGTCCTGTGGGATCCATGCCTGGTTCATTTTAATAAACGTAAGCTTGTCCACATTGGCTGCGGCCTGTGATAATGCTCTCCAAGGCTGACAAAGCTTTTCCACATTTTGGCCATGCTAACCCTGCCTTCTCAGGTGCTGGCGGTGCCCCAGCTGCGTTGGCGACCTCTTCAGCGTGCGCTTGTAGTCGCACATCTTCCAATCAGTAACAGATGTTTTCACTAAATTTAGTTCCCTGTCAGCAATGCAGAGCAGGGGTTCATTCACAGCAAAAGGGGGTTCTTGTCACCCAGCAATAGAACAGAGGATTTTGAGAGAACGAGGCCCATGTCACCCAGGCACAGCAGGGGTTCATTCACGGCAAAAGGGGGTTCATGTCACCCAGCAATAGAACAGAGGATTTTGAGAGATTTAGGCCCCTGTCACCCAGGCACAGCAGGGGTTCATTCACTGCAAAAGGTGGTTCTTGTCACCCAGCAATAGAACAGAGGATTTTGAGAGATTTAGGCCCTTGTCACCCAGGCACAGCAGGGGTTCATTCACGGCAAAAGTGGGTTCTTGTCACCCAGCAATAGAACAGAGGATTTTGAGAGATTTAGGCCCCTGTCACCCAGGCACAGCAGGGGTTCATTCACGGCAAAAGTGGGTTCTTGTCACCCAGCAATAGAACAGAGGATTTTGAGAGATTTAGGCCCCTGTCACCCAGGTACAGCAGGGGTTCATTCACGGCAAAAGGGGGGTCATGTCACCCAGCAATAGAACAGAAGATTTTGAGAGATTTAGGCCCCTGTCACCCAGGTACAGCAGGAGTTCATTCATGGCAAAAGGGGGTTCATGTCACCCAGCAATAGAACAGAGTATTTTGAGAGATTTAGGCCCCTGTCACCCAGGCACAGTAGGGGTTCATTGACGGCAAAAGGTGGTTCTTGTCACCCAGCAATAGAACAGAGGATTTTGAGAGATTTAGGCCCCTGTCACCCAGGTACAGCAGGGGTTCATTCACGGCAAAAGGGGGGTCATGTCACCCAGCAATAGAACAGAAGATTTTGAGAGATTTAGGCCCCTGTCACCCAGGTACAGCAGGAGTTCATTCATGGCAAAAGGGGGTTCATGTCACCCAGCAATAGAACAGAGTATTTTGAGAGATTTAGGCCCCTGTCACCCAGGCACAGTAGGGGTTCATTGACGGCAAAAGGTGGTTCTTGTCACCCAGCAATAGAACAGAGGATTTTGAGAGATTTGGGCCCCTGTCACCCAGGCACAGCAGGGGTTCATTCACGGCAAAAGTAGGTTCTTGTCACCTAGCAATAGAACAGAGGATTTTGAGAGATTTAGGCCCCTGTCACCCAGGTACAAAAGAGGTTCATTCACTGCAAAAGGTGGTTCTTGTCACCCAGCAATAGAACAGAGGATTTTGAGAGATTTAGGCACATGTCACCCAGGCACAGCAGGGGTTAATTCATGTTAAAAGTGGGTTCTTGTCACCCAGCAATAGAACAGAGGATTTTGAGAGTTTTAGGCCCCTGTCACCCAGGTACAGCAGAGGTTCATTCACTGCAAAAGGGTGTTCATGTCACCTAGCAATAGAACAGAAGATTTTGAGAGATTTAGGCCCATGTCACCCAGGCACAGCAGGGGTTCATTCACGGCAAAAGTAGGTTCTTGTCACCCAGCAATAGAACAGAGGATTTTGAGAGATTTAGGCACATGTCACCCAGGCACAGCAGGGGTTAATTCATGTTAAAAGTGGGTTCTTGTCACCCAGCAATAGAACAGAGGATTTTGAGAGTTTTAGGCCCCTGTCACCCAGGTACAGCAGAGGTTCATTCACTGCAAAAGGGTGTTCATGTCACCTAGCAATAGAACAGAAGATTTTGAGAGATTTAGGCCCATGTCACCCAGGCACAGCAGGGGTTCATTCACGGCAAAAGTGGGTTCTTGTCACCCAGCAATAGAACAGAGGATTTTGAGAGATTCAGGCTCCTGTCACCCAGGCACAGGCAGTGGCAGTGGCGGATCCAGGGGGGGGGGGGCAATTGCCCCCCCCCCCCCCCGAGCTGGCGGCGGGCGGCGGCGGCTGGGCACAGGGAGATGAGCGCTTCCATTGTGGAAGTGCTCATCTCCAGTCATCTGTATCGCCATCCTCAGGACAGCGATACAGATGCCTGCCTGTGCTGCGGTAGGGGAGGGAGAGGCGTGTCCCTTTCCCTTCCTCTGATAGGCTGCCGGCCTGCCTAGTGTCTGCAGCCTATCAGAGGCCGGCGCAGGGGCGCGATGACGTCATCGCGCCGCCTGAGCCATGCAGCATGGGACACAGGCCAGAAGAGGCCTGCATCGCATCGCTGACATGGAGGTAAGTATGTGTGTTTTTTTATTTTATTATATACTATACTTTTACTGGCGGGGGGGCTGTTATTACTGGCGGGGGGCTGTTATTACTGGCAAAGGGGGGGCTGTTATTACTGGCACCTGGGGGCTGTTATTACTGGCGGCGGGGGGCTGTTATTACTGGCACCTGGGGGCTGTTATTACTGGCGGCGGGGGTCTGTTATTATTGGCAAAGGGGGGGTTGTTATTACTGGCAAAGGGGGGGCTTTTATTACTGGCAAAGGGGGGGGCTGTTATTACTGGCAAAGGGGGGCTGTTATTACTGGGGGCTGTTATTACTGGCAAAGGGGGGCTGTTATTACTGGGGGCTGTTATTACTGGCAAAGGGGGGCTGTTATTACTGGGGGCTGTTATTACTGGCAAAGGGGGGCTGTTATTACTGGGGGCTGCTATTACTGGCAAAGGGGGGCTGTTATTACTGGCAAAGGGGGGCTGTTATTACTGGGGGCTGCTATTACTGGCATAGGGGGCTATTATTACTGGCAGGGGGGGGCTGTTAATACTGGCACATGATTGGGGGCACTATAGGGGCATCTACTGAGGCCACAAAGAAGGGGTATTTTATATGGGCTCTCTGTACAGTACAATTTTATACTGGGACACATTATGGTGGGTACTATGGGGAAGGGGGAGAGGAGTACTATGGGGTCATCTACCGGGGGCACTAAGAAGGGGTATTTTATAGTTGCAAATTATGGGGGACACTGAGGGCATCTACTGGAGCATTTTATACTGGTACATTATGGGGGGCACTAGGAGGAAGGAGGGTGTGGAGAACTATGGGGTCATTTACTATGGGCACTATATAGGGGTATTTTATACTGGCACATTATGGGGGCACTCTGGGGACATTAGCTCAACGGGGTACATTACAAGGGGGTATTTTTTGCACTGTCACATTATAAGGAGAATTATTACTACTGGGGGGGGGGGGCATTATAGTGGGCTTTATTACTCCCCCATGGTATGACCCCCTAGTAGCAGCACCGGCCTCTCCCTGCTCTGCTATCCCTCTGCCCCTTCTCCAAATCCTTATTATGAAATCTTTCTGATTAGGATAAAACAGAACATCAGCTCCGCCGAGCCCCCAGCCAAAGTGTGGAAGTGGCGTCCGAGATCCCCAAGGGCCAAGCTAAGTAACTGTAGGTTTTCATGTGAAATATGTTTGTTATACACGTGTAGCCTACACTGCGGAGTCTGTTCTATAAGCACCATTGTTTTGTGGCGGCGGACAGAAAATAATCTGAAAGTGCCCCTCCCGAGACCAGGCTCTGGATCCGCCATTGCAGCAGGGGTTCATTCATGGCAAAAGGGGGTTTTTGTCACCCAGCAATAGAACAGAAGATTTTGAGAGATTTAGGCCCATGTTACTCAGGCACAGCAGGGGTTCATTCACGGCAAAAGGGGGTTCATGTCACCCAGCAATAGAACAGAGGATTTTGAGAGATTTAGGCCCCTGTCACCCAGGCACAGCAGGGGTTCATTCATGGCAAAGGGGGTTCATTTCACCCAGCAATAGAATAGAGGATTTTAAGTGATTTAGGCACATGTCACCCAGGCACAGCAGGGGTTAATTCATGGCAAAAGTGGGTTCTTGTCACCTAGCAATAGAACAGAGGATTTTGAGAGATTTAGGCCCCTGTCACCCAGGCACAGCAGGGGTTCATTCACGGCAAAAGGGGGTTCATGTCACCCAGCAATAGAACAGAGGATTTTGAGAGATTTAGGCCCCTGTCACCCAGGCACAGCAGGGGTTCATTCATGGCAAAAGGGGGTTCTTGTCACCCAGCAATAGAACAGAGGATTTTGAGAGATTTAGGCCCATGTTACTCAGGCACAGCAGGGGTTCATTCACTACAAAAGGGGGTTCTTGTCACCCAGCAATAGAACAGAGGATTTTGAGAGATTTAGGCCCCTGTCACCCAGGCACAGCAGGGGTTCATTCACGGCAAAAGGGGGTTCATGTCACCCAGCAATAGAACAGAGGATTTTGAGAGATTTAGGCCCCTGTCACCCAGGTACAGCAGGGGTTCATTAACTGCAAAAGTGGGTTCTTGTCACCCAGCAATAGAACAGATGATTTTGAGAGATTTAGGCCCATGTCACCCAGGCACAGCAGGGGTTCATTCACGGCAAAAGTGGGTTCTTGTCACCCAGCAATAGAATAGAGGATTTTGAGTGATTTAGGCACATGTCACCCAGGCACAGCAGGGGTTAATTCAAGGCAAAAGTGGGTTCTTGTCACCTAGCAATAGAACAGAGGATTTTGAGAGATTTAGGCCCCTGTCACCCAGGCACAGCAGGGGTTCATTCACGGCAAAAGGGGGTTCATATCACCCAGCAATAGAACAGAGGATTTTGAGAGATTTAGGCCCCTGTTACCCAGGCACAGCAGGGGTTCATTCACGGCAAAAGGGGGTTCATGTCACCCAGCAATAGTGTTGAGCGCGAATATTCGAAAAGCGAATTTTTTTCGCGAATATCGCAACTTCGCGATTTCGCGAATATTTCGAATATAGTGCTATATATTCGTAAAAACGAATATTCGTTTTTTGTTTTTTTTTTCCACAAAATTACAGTACATATTCAGTATAATTGATTGTTTCCCAAAGGTCCAACAGCTCAGATCTTACTCACATTGCCTAGAAAGTGATTGAGGCGCGAATCTTCGTAAGGCGATTTTATTAGCGCACATGCGAATATCGGCACGTCCCAGAACATAGGCAAAGGGCTTTGCATTCATACATTAGTGAATTGGTTGCGAATCTTCGTAAGGCGATTTTATTAGCGCACATGCGAATATCTACACTTGTCCCAGAACAGAGGCAAAGGGCTTTGCATTCTTACATTAGTGATTGAATTGAGCTGCGAATCTTCGTGAGGCGATTTTATTAACGCACATGCGAATATCTACACTTGTCCCCAGAACAGAGAGGCAAAGGCCTGTGCATTCATATAGTATAGCACCATATTCGCGAATACGTAGAACTTCGTAAAATTCGATTTACGAATATTCGTATTTTTTATTTTACTTTCCACCTTACAGATGACATTGATCTGTACTCTGTCAACTACTGTCATCACCCCCCACTGTTTCTCGATTGATTCCCAAAAGTCCAAAAGCTCAGATCTTACATTGCCTAGAAAGTGATTGAGGCGCGAATATTCGTAAGGCGATTTTATTAGCGCACATGCGAATATCTACACTTGTCCCAGAACAGAGGCAAAGGGCTTTGCATTCTTACATTAGTGATTGAATTGAGCTGCGAATCTTCGTGAGGCGATTTTATTAACGCACATGCGAATATCTACACTTGTCCCCAGAACAGAGAGGCAAAGGCCTGTGCATTCATATAGTATAGCACCATATTCGCGAATACGTAGAACTTCGTAAAATTCGATTTACGAATATTCGTATTTTTTATTTTACTTTCCACCTTACAGATGACATTGATCTGTACTCTGTCAACTACTGTCATCACCCCCCACTGTTTCTCGATTGATTCCCAAAAGTCCAAAAGCTCAGATCTTACATTGCCTAGAAAGTGATTGAGGCGCGAATATTCGTAAGGCGATTTTATTAGCGCACATGCGAATATCTACACTTGTCCCAGAACAGAGGCAAAGGGCTTTGCATTCTTACATTAGTGATTGAATTGAGCTGCGAATCTTCGTGAGGCGATTTTATTAACGCACATGCGAATATCTACACTTGTCCCCAGAACAGAGAGGCAAAGGCCTGTGCATTCATATAGTATAGCACCATATTCGCGAATACGTAGAACTTCGTAAAATTCGATTTACGAATATTCGTATTTTTTATTTTAGTTTCCACCTTACAGATTACATTGATCTGTACTCTGTCAACTACTGTCATCACCCCCCACTGTATCTCGATTGATTCCCAAAAGTCCAAAAGCTCAGATCTTACTCACATTGCCTAGAAAGTGATTGAGGCGCGAATCTTTGTAAGGCGATTTTATTAGCGCACAGGCGAATATCGGCACTTGTCCCAGAACAGAGGCAAAGGGCTTTGCATTCATACATTAGTGATTGAATTGAGTTGCGAATCTTCGTAAGGCGATTTTATTAGCGCACATGCGAATATCTACACTTGTCCCCAGAACAGAGAGGCAAAGGCCTGTGCATTCATATAGTATAGCACCATATTCGCGAATACGTAGAACTTCGTAAAATTCGATTTACGAATATTCGTATTTTTTATTTTACTTTCCACCTTACAGATGACATTGATCTGTACTCTGTCAACTACTGTCATCACCCCCCACTGTATCTAGATTGATTCACAAAAGTCCAAAAGCTCAGATCTTACATTGCCTAGAAAGTGATTGAGGCGCGAATCTTTGTAAGGCGATTTTATTAGCGCACAGGCGAATATCGGCACTTGTCCCAGAACAGAGGCACAGGGCTTTGCATTACATTAGAGATTGAATTGAGCTGCGAATCTTCGTGAGGCGATTTTATTAACGCAAATGCGAATATCTACACTTGTCCCCAGAACAGAGGCAAAGGCCTGTGCATTCATATAGTATAGCACCATATTCGCGAATACGTAGAACTTCGTAAAATTCGATTTACGAATATTCGTATTTTTTATTTTACTTTCCACCTTACAGATGACATTGATCTGTACTCTGTCAACTACTGTCATCACCCCCCACTGTATCTCGATTGATTCCCAAAAGTCCAAAAGCTCAGATCTTACTCACAGTGCCTAGAAAGTGATTGAGTTGCGAATCTTCGTAAGGCGATTTTATTAGCGCACATGCGAATATCGGCACTTTTCCCAGAACAGAGGCAAAGGGCTTTGCATTCTTACATTAGTGATTGAATTGAGCTGCGAATCTTCGTGAGGCGATTTTATTAGCGCACATGCGAATATCGGCACTTTGTGAGGACACTAATCCCTCCCTCATTTTAGATTGTGGGCCAATGAGAAGGAGTCCAACAGGTTAGCAACATCCCTAGCAACCAATCAGAAAGTTGCCCACCCCATTACTATATAAGATTTTGTCACGGCAGCCATTTTGTGCAGTTTCATGTGGTGGTGATTGAGAGAGGATCTTGGAACTGTGCAGTGCTTTGCTTTTTTAAAAGCAAATTGTAAAACGATTTAATCTCATAGTTTTAGATAGGGTAGGTTAGTGTAGCTGATAGGATAAAGATTAGGGTACAGAGTTAGGAGAAAAATAATCATTTATCTAGATTAGTGTAGCCGATAGTTTCTAGTGCAGGGTGCAGTGTAGGGCCTAGTTAGAGAAAAATAATCATTTATTTAGGTTAGGTAATAGTGTAGCTGATAGGATAAAGATTAGGGTACAGAGTTAGGAGAAATATAATCATTTATTTAGGTTAGTGAATAGATTAGCTGATAGTTTCTAGTGCAGGGTACAGTGTAGGGCCTAGTTAGGAGAAATATAATTATTTAGGTTAGTGAATAGATTAGTTTTAGTGTTTTTCTTTTTCTGGTTATTCCGTGTTTTTTGTCCGCGTCAGTGTCTACGTCCTTTGTTTGATAAAAAAAAAAAAGACAAAAAAAAGTTTATTAGTTTTAGTGTTTTTCTTTTTCTGGTTATTCCGTGTTTTTTGTCCGCGTCAGTGTCTACGTCCTTTGTTAGATAAAAAAAAAAAAAGACAAAAAAAAGTTTATTAGTTTTAGTGTTTTTCTTTTTCTGGTTATTCCGTGTTTTTTGTCCGCGTCAGTGTCTACGTCCTTTGTTAGTTAAAAAAAAAAAAGACAAAAAAAAGTTTATTAGTTTTCTTTTTTTTTCTTTTACTGGTTATTCGGTGTATTGTCAGTGTCTACGTCCTTTGTTAGTTTAAAATAAAATATATATTTACGTTGATTTACCATATATAAATTTGGTTTTCTTTATTGTGCGACAGTCCCCATCCCAATAAACTTGTTCCCTAAATCATATAATTTAATTTTGGTATAAATAAAAAAAAAATAATAATGAGGTCTTCACGATCGAGCGGCAGGGGTAGGAGAGTAGTTGGTCCCAGTGCTGGACAGCTGCCAGCACGGGGCCGCTCCTCTACCCACCGAGGTGCGGACACAGGTGTCAGGGGCGTCCGCCTTATTCGGGATTTTTTTGCCACTGGCAGCAGGAGAATTTCCTCTCAGGATGCCGAGGAAGTTGTGTCTCTCGTGGCACAAGCCAGTGCCACAGAGTCCTCTGCCCCGGCTCCGAGCAGCAGCTGCACTTCGTCTCCTGTAGGACCAACCCCCAGCCCCCAAGAATCGTCCCTGCTCCTGTTTGACAACGACAGTGAGAGGGACACCTTGGGGGAGGTAATGCAGGAGGCTGATTTGCACTTCAGTCCTGAGGGTCAGGACCTTATGGAAGGGATGGAGGAGGAGATGGAGGGGGTACCACCTGTATGCACCCCAGTGACATCCCTTCCAACAGGTGCGGGCGGTTTCAGCCAGCGAAACCCGACACCTAGTCAGACCCAGGCGTCAGCGAGGGGACAGAGGAGCCAGGTCAGGGGCCCCACGTCTGCTGTTCCCCTCAGTGCACCACTGGTTGGCCCTGTGTCTGACATATCGGGGGATGAAGAGGAGGGTGACAGAGAATGGGTGCCACCTCCCTTGTCAGGAATCAGCAGCACTGATGAAGAGGAAGGTAGGCACCAGAGACAAATGGTGCGACAGGTTGCCAGTGAGCCCAGCGTCAGGGGCTCCACTGGTAATGGCAATAGGAGGAGGCAGCAGCAGCCAGATCCACCTGTCCGCATCGAGCCCGAGCAGGCGCAAGTCAGCACCGCCCCATCTGACAGGAGGGTGGTACGTAAGTCGCCTGTTTGGGCTTACTTCACCCTGGCAGTAGATGATGCCACAATTGGCATTTGTAATCTGTGCCATGCCAGGGTGAGTAGAGGGAGGTCTGCGGCTCGGCTGGGTACCACTGCCCTCACCCAGCACTTACGAGTCAACCACTGGCGGGAGTGGGAACAGATGCGGGGTGGTCATAGCAGTGGCGCCACCAGCAGTGTGCAGGGGACAGCAGCTCCTGCCACTGTTCTGCAGCCACCCCAACCACTTCTAACAAGGCGTTCCCACTCCCCCGCTCCCTCTCCTAGAGGTACTGGTACCGGCAGCCAGACCTCTGCCTCCACCGCACCCTCCTCTATGTCCTCCACTGCCGTCCGGCGCCAGCCCACGGTTGCTGACCTTTTCGAACGCACCGCGCCCTATGCCCCAGGGGACCGACAAGTGCGTTCACTCAATGGGCTCCTGGCAAGGGTTATCGCCCAACATCTGCTGCCCTTCAATCTTGTGGACAGCAATCCATTCCGGCAGATGTTGGAGCAGGCACAACCCAGATGGCGTGTCCCCAGCCGCCATTTCTTTGCCAGGACTGGCGTCCCTGCCCTACACCAGCACATTGTGCAGAAGGTATCCCTGTCGCTGGATCATGCTGTCAGTGACAGGGTGCATCTGACAATGGATGCTTGGACCAGCAGGCATGGGCAGGGACGCTATATCAGTTTTACTGCCCATTGGGTTTCCCTCCGAGGCGCCGGGGAGGGAACGGCGGCATCTGAGTTTGTGGTGCCGCCCCGGGGTGTCCAGGGGAGAACTGCTGCTCTCCCCCCACAAGCCACTGTCTCCACCACTGCTGAGCCCCCCAGCAAGCGTCCCCGTAGCTACGCGAGTGTGGTGCACGTCCGCTGCCAGGCCGTGCTCCAGCTTGTGAGCTTAGGGGAACGGAGACACACTGGACCTGACGTTCTGGCCGCACTACAGGATCAGGTCCAGAAGTGGCTGACACCCCGAAGGCTCCAGGCAGGTATGGTTGTCTGTGACAACGGCAGCAACCTCCTCGCCGCCCTCCAAGCTGGCAGTCTGACACACGTGCCCTGCATGGCACATGTCCTCAACCTAGTTGTGCAGAAATTCCTCCGGACATACGAAGGGTTGAGTGACATTGTGCCAAGGGTACGGAGGATTCGCCAGCCACTTTAGACGCTCCCCAACTGCTGCCGCGTCCCTGTCCAAACTACAGCAGGACAACAGCCTGCCACCTCACAGGCTGATTGTGGACAGTGTGACGCGGTGGAACTCCACCCTCCACATGCTGGAGAGGTTGTGGGAGCAGCGAAGGGCGGTGAGGGAATACCTGCTGGACCAAGGCACTCCAGGGCCAGCACAACCACTCCCATACATCACTAATGCGGAGTGGGGGCAGATACAGCAGGTCTGCCACGTGTTGGCTCCATTCGAGCAGGCGACCAAGATGGTCAGCGGGGAGCATGTCGGCCTCAACGACATGCTCCCCTTAGTGTTCCTGCTGGACAGGACACTAGATCGCCTGCTCGAGGCTGGGGAGAGTGCCTTGTTGGAGCAAGAGGAGGCAGCAATGCTCCAACAAGACCAGGCCCAAGACGAGGAGGAGGAGGAAGAATTTGTAGACGTCCAGCAGTCTGGGCCTGGTCAGGAGGGAGAGACGGTGTTGGGGGCACCGTTAGTCCGGGGGTGGGGCAGCTCCGAACGGGAGCAGCAGCAACAGCAGCAGGAGGACCAAGAAGTCATGGTCCTGGGCAGCCATGAACAGTCACAGCGGGCTGTCCTCTTCCCTATGGCTGCCCACATGCTGCGATGCCTCCGAAGGGACCCCCGGATCAAGAGAATCAAGGAGAGGGAAGATTATTGGTTGGCCACCCTTTTAGACCCTCGCTGCAAGGGGAAACTGGAGCAGTTCATCCCAGCCAGCCGTAGACAGGCCCGTATGGATCAACTGCGGGCCTGTCTGATCAAGCGTCTGGAGCAGGCCAACCCTCGGCCTCACGCTCTAGTTCTCCCCGCCCATCTCACCCAGCAGGTGGCTGGCCCCAGCAGCACCAGCCGAGCAGGTGACCTTATGGGTGAGATGCGGTCGTTCTACCAGTCTGCGCGACCCAGTACCACCAGCAGCAGCAGCAGCAGTCACCACCAGCGGCTGGCCCGCATGGTGGCAGACTACATGGGGTCCGTTGGTGCTTCCGACAGCATGAGCACCGACGACCCCATGGAGTACTGGGTTGCCAGGCTGGACACCTGCCGCGAGCTCGCTCAGTATGCGCTGGAGTTACTATCTTGCCCACCCTCCAGCGTACTGTCTGAGCGGACATTTAGCGCGGCAGGTGGGGTGGTCACGGACAAGCGGACCCGTCTGTCCACAGACTCAGTGGACAGACTTACATTCATTAAAATGAACGAGTCCTGGATCGGCAGTGACTTCTTGGCCCCCGCTGTCGGTTCAGGCCGTTGAAGGGTCCCTTGTCCATCCCTCTCCTTGTCTCTCCCTCCAAAACTACGTTGTTTTTTATTTTATTTTTAAATATTTATTTATATATTTACTTATTTATATATTATACATTTTTATTTATGAAGCAAAATCTTAATATAATCAAAATAATCATTCTAGAATGCCAAATTTTTTAATTATCATGCATGTCATCAAATTTCCTCAGCACACTGAATACCTGCTGCTGTCAGAGTTGCATTTTTTTTAAGTTATGGGCTTACCATGGCCTGTTGGTTTGCCATTCAGCAGTACTCATTGCTGCTGCCAACTTTGAACGTGCTGCTGACTATCCTGATATGTTATTCGGAGCTATGTTTAGGCCTTTTACTAGACATTTTCCATCTTCCATCCTGTTGATGCTGCTATTGAATTTACTGATCAGGCTGATTTTTGTTTAGTCCTTACACTACATCATTATATTTAAATGTTGATTATGCATTTCCTACTGAGTTGTGCCAAGTTATGTGTAGACCTTATGCTCAACCATTTCAAAATTCCATCTAGTTGATGCTGCATCTGTCTGTCCTGAACATGTATTTGTAATTACTCTTTATTCTCCAATTTTAAGATTAAATTATGATGCTGCCTATCCTGCAGGGTTAGGCGAACTTGGTGTAGACCTTTTACTATGGTGTTTACATTTACCTGCTTTTGTCTGCCCTGTTCCTGCAGAGTTTAGTTTAGCTATGTGTGGCCTTTAGACAACAGATTTTTCTGTTTTAATGGTAGTTTCAGTAGTTATCCTTAATTGTTTGGCCCTTTGATTTGTATGCCTTCTACTGTTGCGTTACTATTTTACTGCTACTGTCTGGCCTAATGCTGCCAAGTAATGTGTCTGAAATATACTAAATTATTAAAATCTAACTGTGGAATTTTTTTTTTCAAGATCATGCAAAGGAGAACCAGCATGGACCACTTATTAGCCCTTGTAATATGACAAGTATTGAGTATTATTATTTTCATAAAATGGTGTTCATGTTTAATATTTGCGAATGTGCACTATTCATCGTATATTGTCAAGAATTTGATTGGAATATAGATAGAATAAAAATGTTTTCGTTTAATACATTCATGTGGTTTTACGCTTCATTCACCAAAATAATTTATTTTGTTTTATTTTATTTTAAAAATTTTAATTTTGCTTTAATTGGGTTGTTGGCGTCCATGTTGTGGTTCTTACTTTAGCAAGGTGGGGACCGCATGTGGGCTTCCATTTTCAAAAGGTTTTGTGCACTTAACATTGTACAAGACTGATTGATAAACCTAATAAAAGCTTTTTGTTTTATTTATTATTTTAATGCGGACTTAGGTTCTAACATGGTGTTGTCGGTTGTCCTGGAAAGGATGCCTGGCTTCCGTGTTGACCTCTCTACATGGTTGGGTGTTACTGGCGTTATACTCATCCGTGTGGTAATCCGGTTTTGGTAATGGAGCGTTATTGCCACATGTATATATAGATATATACATTTAAATGTAATCTTACTTCTTGACAATTATATAATGATTATTTTCACATGCTAGTGTAATATAATAGACTTTAATCTTTCAAAATTACCTGCTGACAGAATAATAATCTTGAAGCCATGTCACCATTTTGTGAGTGATTCTACTCATTGCATCACATGTTGATGTCTTTTTTGAGGAAGCTATGCTCCAACATGTCCAGTTTAACAAACGGACACTATATCAGAATCATGCTAGTTATTTCTTTGCTGACTCATCAATTGTTTTTTTTTGGGTTTTTTTCAGACACATTTGATGTTTCAAAATTTTTAGAATAATGGAACTAATATAACTGAAGAAAACTTTAATATGCAATATTGTATTATTGAGGTTGAAATTTGGATCACAGTATGGATAATTTGATACTTTTTTTATATAAAGATACTTTTTCAAAAGTATAAATTTATTTTTTGTTAAAATTTGGTTGATACTCTATATATATTTATTATACATTTTGAATGTAGATTTGTATTTTGTAATCTAAAGTTTTGTTCAATAATACATTTGAAAGGTAATAGTGTGTTCACACAAAGGTTAATTAATGTGCGTTAAACAATAATTTTCTATTATAAATTACGGTCTTTTTTTTTCAAAGTAAAGAAAACTTTAATTTAGTGCTCTAAAGTTTTCAGAGCAGCCATTTACAATGAACCAAAATAAGTAAATTTCCTAACGGCAAATTACTACCTTAAATACTGGAGTGCGATAAACAAAATTCTCATTTTTACAAACATACAACATATTGTTTCATGTAAAACTGAATCTGTAAGAATGTCTCATCTGCTTAACCACGTCCGACTAGCCCCAATCTTCGTCCTCCTCCGCTGCCGCCCGCGCTGCAGGTTGTGAAATGCCAGCATTGCTGTAACCGTTGTCCTCCTGGAAGTCACCTCTCTTCCTGCTATCCACTGAAGCAAATTTGCTTGGCTGTGAACTAAATGTTGGCATGCCATGGGCACTGAACGCCATCTCTTCAAGCCAAGCAGGTACTGTCACGAACTATGGATTCGATTGCTCCGGATCCCTGAGCTGTGACCTAGTGGTCTGTGACAGAGTCTGCGCACACACAGAGACCTCACGTGACCGGGGTGTATCTTAAAAGGACAGGATGAGCTGGGCCTGGTATAGCCTTTATGACCTTTTATAGCCGGCATCACAGAGTAGTGGTAATAAAAGTGTCCATCTATATCATAGGTGACCCCGGCTTCAGGAAGATGAGAGTTCACAGTTTTTTTACATATGCCAGAAGCATATAAGATGGCTACCCAGAGGAATTATGTATGCCGGCACAAGGTACCTCCTGGTGAGCATCGGTTAAAACTTTCACTAGTCCACGGACAATTTTTTGCTCGTCATCACCAATCTTATTAAAAAAAGAAATGGCTTTTCCAGTGTTGCCGCAGCGTCCGGTTCGGCCGATCCTGTGAACATATTCGTCAACATCGCCAGGGATGTCAAAATTTATCACATGAAGGACGTTCTCGATATCTAATCCTCTGGCAGCAACAGACGTGGCAACAATCACAGGACACTGTCCAGAGCGGAAGTCGCCCAGAGCATTCTCCCGCTCTCTTTGCTCTCTGTCCCCGTGAATGCTTGTGCAGGGGATTTTTTATTGACAAAGAAATGTTGCAATTAAATCCGCCATCTTTTTGTTTTTCACAAAAACCATTGTGCGCTCATGGCCTATGAGTTGTAAAAGTTCCAGCAGTTTAGCCTGTGACGAACTGCGACCGCCGCGGCCACAATGAGTCACGAAACCGTAACAGATTCTAGGTCTTGGTTATACGCAGAGGGTAAATTCACAATGCACTCAGAGACAGGTTGTACCTTTCCTCAGAATCAATGTACACTGTCCTTTCTAGAACTCCTGTCTGGCTTTCTATCCCAAGGCCCGGATGCCTAAAGGGTGGCTTAAATCCTTGGTAAAATATATCTTCCTCAGGTATTAGATGCTTGCTTTATTTTCTAATGCATCTGCCCATCAGGGTTACTTATCTTTCCATGGGATTTCCTTACTTGTCTGTTGAAGGACTGTGGGTTTCTCCCAGGAGGTTCTGTCCTGCTACTGGGGTGTCTTCAGAGCATTCCTTGACTTGACAACAATTTTCTTACATCTTCCATAAAACCCATGTCCAGCATACAATCAGCTTCATACAGAACAAGGTATTTCACTTGGCTCAACCCAATCTTCTCCTTGTTAATAACGTCCAGTAACCTCCCAGGTGTCGCACAAAGGATGTTGCAGCCTTGAAATATCTGGCGCAGTGAATTAGACGTTTGTGTTCCTCCATAGATTACAACTGGACGAACGACAGTTCCGTATGCAAATTTCCAAGCATCTAGGTAAATCTGATTGATCAGCTCTCTGGTAGGAGCAACAATTATGGCTTCTGGTTCCTGAAGATCTTTAAACTGACTCGGAGACAGCATAAATATTCCGACAGTCTATGCCTTCTTATAATAATACCCCTCAATTATATTTAAAATCAATTTAGTACTTGATTTCTCTCAGTCGACAAATGTTTGTTTAAACCCAAATCTGGTTTATCTTTTATCTATATAAAGATATATATATATTATCAACCATACTGGTCTAGAACTGAATTCAGTTCCTTGGAGATAATACCGTGCTTTCACTAGTATATTTTCAATATCCCTGTATTGGATTAATTTTCAGGATGATGCTGCAGGTACACCCCCATCTTATTCCAAAACAGATACTATACACAAAGTATGGTTAATTGAATATATATATATATATATATATATAGAGAGAGAGAGAGAGATAGATAGATATGTATTATATTAAATTAATTATCCTATAAAATATAGGTAAGGTTATACTATACCAAAATGTCAGCTACCAAAAATCAGTTTCAATGGTTCTAAGATGGCTGCCTCCAATGACTGAAAAGGTGGTCAGGGCTGGATCTGGTCTTTTGATGATGTTCAGAGAGAGAGAGCTAGAGAGCTCTAGAGATCGATCCCTTCTGTCAGCCCATACCATCTTTTTATCCTATCTTAGAAAGGGCTTGGCCAAGTTTTATCATTAACTAGTGACCTCACTTTATAATCAATATAACCTCCCTCTAGTATTTTACCCTAACACTAGATGGCACTAGTATTCCATACAAAAATCGAATCACTCACTTCTTTCTCTTATCTAATATACTAGCAATAAATGTTATCTAAGGTTTCAGACAAAACCTTGAGAAGATCTTGAATAGACAATGGCTTTTTTACTTCGTCAACCACCTGGTTTATCCTTGTACAATGTTATATTGGCCTTTTCAATAAAATATAATAATAATGAACTGTTATAATTTTTTGATCTAGATAGTTTATTTTATTAGGACAACATTGTATATGTAAGCGATGAATACACATGCTGTACTTGGGGGTTCAATCTGTTTTTTTATACTTTTATAATCGGTCTTCCACATCCCCATCTGTTAAAAATTTTTGTCTGCTGAAATAAAATAACTTGACACTCTCTAGTACTGCTTAGTTATGCCAAACTTTGTGTAGTAATTAGAATACTACTTTAACTTACCTACTGCATGCTGATCTTGGCCTGATACTTCAGAATTCTCTGTAGTCATTATACTCCACCGTTAGCATTGACTTCTTATTGTCCTGATTATTGAGAGTTATGTGTAGGCCGTATAATCCACTGTTAATATATAGCTACTGTGGATTCTGCTGCGGTCTGTTCTGATCATGGCGAGTTAGCATTCAGCCTTTTGAGAATACACATTACCCGCTGCAGCATGTCCTGCTGAGTTAGGATGAGATTATACTCGACCGTTAATATCTACCAGCTGCAGATGCTGTCTGTCATGATCATACAGAGTTATGTCAAGCTAGTTGTTTGTCCTTTGTAGCTATGTGAAGTTCTTATACAACACCATCAGCTGTCCTGATAAAGTTGATTTTTTCAATTTACAAATCAACCTACAATGTTAACTTTACCAACGGCTGCTGTCCAGATGAAGCTGACTTGTATGCCTCAGAATATAACATTAGCTATAACTGCTGCTGCTGTCCTGATCAAGTTGATTTGTTATGTATATACCTTATAATAAAACACTACACTATTAAGATGTACTTACTGCTGTTGTCTGTCCGAACCCTGCTGACTTTCAACGTGGACTAAAGGCTCCTTTACTGATAAGTCTGCAGTTAAAATTATACAAAAACATAACCTTATAGAAAAAAAAAAGTATGGAATCAATATAACTTAAGAAAACTTTTTTAATAACAAAAAAATTAGAATAAAATTAAGGGAACTTTTGCAGTTCTTCCTGCAGGCTTGCGAGCTCCTTTAGGTCCTCCCCATATTGGCATTCAAATTCCTGCAGCATTCTTTGGGATTTTTGAATGAGGGCTCTTAATTGCCTGATTTTCCCATGCCTCTTTTGCATTAGAGCAATTTTAGCTGAAATTTTCTTTATTACTGTTATGAAAACACAAGAGATAAATATATCAATTAACAATAAGTCATTTATTGAATTTTGTGTGGTATGTAGTTAAGTGCAGAGAATTTGAGTGTCATTTTTAAAGTATACCATAATAAATGTAGTTCTATATTAGATTATTTAGTGACATTTTAGTAGTTTTAAAGATAATTTGTTGTGTTATATAATGTTAGTTTATGTAGATTAAAGAGTTATTGTGCATGTCTGTTGTTTGATATTACTGTGGTTTTTGTTGTCCCATTATTATTGTTAATTTTATGATCTTCATCACCTGCTATATAATTGTAGGGTGCAGTGTTTCATGACTTTCAAAATTGCTCCGTACTATTTTTGTGCCAAATATAAAATATTTGCCCTGGGGACAAAATTGCTCATTAACCGTGGTCTAATAGCCGATCTACTAGTCCAGAGCAGCTAGCCAATTATATAAAATAAGGCCTTTTCAGGTATTTGTCAAACACCTGCTGTCTAGATCTCTCCTATTGGACGTATTTCAAAGACATAAGCATTGCTGCTACGTAGCTGAAGGGGGGGGGGGGGGGGGGTAAGTAGGTGTCATGTGGAGGTGACAAATGCTAAAAAAGACTGTACGACAGCACCTGTCGCCTTAGAGGTGAAGCAGGGGACACCAGTGTTTTGTTCCCCTGCAAGCGCTGATATTGGCTGTTACAACTCTACAGCCAATTAAATAAATTCACATATGTGGTGGTGTTCAGGTGAATTATATGCTAAAAGTGGAACTGCACTGGGGTGCATTTAGTCCTGTAACCACTTATTTAATAAAAAAAAAATGTGTGTAAATTCATTATTTTTTTTTTGTCAATTTGAACGGTTTTTTCTAGAAGACAATCGTTGGCTCATTATGTAAAATTGCGGATTGATCTAATTGCTTAGCATATTCATTGAGGGGTGTAGTTTGCCTAATTAAATAACTTTTTTTTGTTTTCAACTCTAGGGTCACATAAGGGCGTCTTCTCTTAACATGCGACATAGCTTCCAATTACCATTAATTTAAATCCTTTAGCCTAAAGCCATATTGTGCTACTTGCAGTCTGAAGCCTGCTGTGCGACCAAAGTTAAGGGTTTTGTGCACAACTGTTTGTAAATATACATATTGTTTGTAATACGTTTAAGATTTTTTTATGATTTAAACACTACAATGTTTTCAAATAAAATAGTTCGTAATTTATAATTTGTTCAAATTATTTTAATTTTTTTAACATTTTAATAGATTACCGTTGGACAATTAAATCGTTAACAGACTTTATAGGATAAATTTGGATTAAATAGAGGGTGTGTGGTTTCTGAAATGGGGTTATTTATTTGTCGCTGACACTATGTAGGCCTCAAAAAGTGACTGCATAACCAAACTGTTATTGTTAATTATATTTCTGTTAATAAATTATATAAACATGATATAGGCATATGGCGATTGTAAACTTATACATTTATTTAATCTCTATTAATCTATATTGTAGTATCATTTGAAATTTTAATTTTGATTATATCATTTTATTTCTAATATTTTTTTAGATTAGTTACTTCGTTAACAAAGATGCCATTAAAATTTTGACTATGTTTTACCACTGTCATGAAGTACAATGTGTAACGATAAGATAGAACTATGCCCGTGAACAGTAAACTCGTTTTAAAGTTATTAGCACAAACATAGATACCGTTTAACATTTAAGAAAAATGTTTAATTAGCGTTAAAGTAGAAATGGGCATTGGGTATTGAGGGTTAATGTTTCTAAATATGTGATGTATACATAATTACAATGATGTGTGCACATATTTACCCTCCTGGTGCGGGGTGGTAACCAGCGCCTGATCCTCTTCCTCAGGAGCTGGGGTGGTGGTATCCTCCTCAGCAGGAGCTGGGCCAGACGTTTTTGGCCCTTGAGAGGGTCCGGGCTCGTCAGACACCTCCACAACAATCCCCACATCAGGTGGGTTGGTGGCACCTCGAGGACTGTGGGAGGGGCCCGCCTGCTCATCCTCCTCTGTGGAGACCTCCACTACATCCAAATCCGCCGTGGTTAGACGGCGGCGGACCGTTGGCGCTGGAAGCCCTGAAATCACACAACATTTGGATTTAGGCTCAATTTAAACGTCCGGAATGTCTTTTTCATATCCACCCACACAAAAAAAAAAAAAGACACCGGCAATGTGCGTGACGCATTTAAGACCGCACGTCAATGTCAATAATATAATATGACTATTCTTGGCCTCAATTGAGGACAATAATACAAGGATTATTAATAAATATCATCAGAAATACAGCAAAAAGTATTTATTAGAAGGTGTAAATATTATATTTAATGTTCATGTTATAAGATCGGATTGTATTGCGATTGTATGTGGGGTCTGATCAATCGGATATTGGCCAGCTGAGCTGATATGTACCTGTCTAGGGTACTTATTACAACAATGATGAATATCTAATCAGACATCATAAAAGACGAAGTTATATTTAGTGCAAAAAGAACTGAAATGTGGACCCAGAAGTGCGGGTCCGCTTTTCTGGAGACGGGACGCACATCGTGCGGCCCCCTTAGAGATGAATGGGTCCTCAAGTCAGTTCAGAAAAATAAATTATGAAATTGAGCACTTGTGAATCGGGTCTTGGCTGTCATTCACGTAGCGGATGTCACGCACGGCATCTGCTCGTGTGAAACAGCCCTAATACAGATTGATGATTGCTGTTTATCTAGATATACACACACACACACACACTACGTGCAGAATTATTAGGCAAATGAGTATTTTGACCACATCCTCCTCTTTATGCATGTTGTCTTACTCCAAGCTGTATAGGCTCGAAAGCCTACTACCAATTAAGCATATTAGGTGATGTGCATCTCTGTAATGAGAAGGGGTGTGGTCTAATGACATCAACACCCTATATCAGGTGTGCATAATTATTAGGCAACTTCCTTTCCTTTGGCAAAATGGGTCAAAAGAAGGACTTGACAGGCTCAGAAAAGTCAAAAATAGTGAGATATCTTGCAGAGGGATGCAGCACTCTTAAAATTGCAAAGCTTCTGAAGCGTGATCATCGAACAATCTAGCGTTTCATTCAAAATAGTCAACAGGGTCGCAAGAAGCGTGTGGAAAAACCAAGGCGCAAAATAACTGCCCATGAACTGAGAAAAGTCAAGCGTGCAGCTGCCAAGATGCCACTTGCCACCAGTTTGGCCATATTTCAGAGCTGCAACATCACTGGAGTGCCCAAAAGCACAAGGTGTGCAATACTCAGAGACATGGCCAAGGTAAGAAAGGCTGAAAGACGACCACCACTGAACAAGACACACAAGCTGAAACGTCAAGACTGGGCCAAGAAATATCTCAAGACTGATTTTTCTAAGGTTTTATGGACTGATGAAATGAGAGTGAGTCTTGATGGGCCAGATGGATGGGCCCGTGGCTGGATTGGTAAAGGGCAGAGAGCTCCAGTCCGACTCAGACGCCAGCAAGGTGGAGGTGGAGTACTGGTTTGGGCTGGTATCATCAAAGATGAGCTTGTGGGGCCTTTTCGGGTTGAGGATGGAGTCAAGCTCAACTCCCAGTCCTACTGCCAGTTTCTGGAAGACACCTTCTTCAAGCAGTGGTACAGGAAGAAGTCTGCATCCTTCAAGAAAAACATGATTTTCATGCAGGACAATGCTCCATCACATGCGTCCAAGTACTCCACAGCGTGGCTGGCAAGAAAGGGTATAAAAGAAGAAAATCTAATGACATGGCCTCCTTGTTGACCTGATCTGAACCCCATTGAGAACCTGTGGTCCATCATCAAATGTGAGATTTACAAGGAGGGAAAACAGTACACCTCTCTGAACAGTGTCTGGGAGGCTGTGGTTGCTGCTGCACGCAATGTGGATGGTGAACAGATCAAAACACTGACAGAATCCATGGATGGCGGCTTCTGAGTGTCCTTGCAAAGAAAGGTGGCTATATTGGTCACTGATTTGTTTTTGTTTTGTTTTTGAATGTCAGAAATGTATATTTGTGAATGTTGAGATGTTATATTGGTTTCACTGGTAAAAATAAATAATTGAAATGGGTATATATTTGTTTTTTGTTAAGTTGCCTAATAATTATGCACAGTAATAGTCACCTGCACACACAGATATCCCCCTAAAATAGCTAAAACTAAAAGCAAACTAAAAACTACTTCCAAAAATATTCAGCTTTGATATTAATGAGTTTTTGGGGTTCATTGAGAACATGGTTGTTGTTCAATAATAAAATTAATCCTCAAAAATACAACTTGCCTAATAATTCTGCACTCCCTGTATATTTATTATTATGTGTGTGTGTGTGTGTGTGTGTGTGTGTGTGTGTGCGCAAAGTACAAAATCAGCCGGTTACATCATACATCACTACCGCACTGTGTGGATAAATATATATATATATATATATATATATATATATATATATATATTTTATTATATATATATATACACACACACACACACACACACAGCGAGATAGAGATATATGAGGTAAAGGGATGATTTGCTATGTTTCACAACAAGTAAAAATAAGTAATAATTTGTAACGGGTGATAAAAAAAAAATAAAATAAAAAAGTACCAGGGCAGACTCTCTGACTGTGCTCTTTGACCCAGTCCGGGTGCCTCCTTTTCAGGTCAGACCATTTTTTTACTATTTGCATTTCGTCGTGGGTCCGCCCAAATTTTTTTTGTAAGGCCTTGACGACCCCCACGACAATCGCCCTCTTCTCGGCCTGCTTCCGGGTCCGGTCATAACCCTTCTTCAACATGCGCTGCAGGATAAAGATGCAAACATGTATTACAAAATTTAGGAAATACAAGGATTATTAATAGATATCATCCAAAACACAGCAAAAAGTATTTGTTAGAAGGTGGAAATATTATATTTAATGTTCACGTTATAAGATCGGATTGTATTGCGATTAAATGTGGGTGGGGTATGAGCAATGTGACATTGGCCAGCTGAGCTGATATGTACCTGTCTAGTGAAGCGACGGTACGATATGGGGTGCACCCTGGGTAACGCTAAATGAACCAGCAAATAATGGCAGGAAGAAATTTGTAATTTTTCTCCAGACCAATAAGACATGTGGCCAGATTTATCATTAGCTCAAGTCAGAATAATGGAGTGAAAAAGTCGCAAGAAAATGAGCAAACGCTAAAACTGCGCACAAATTTGCGAGTTTCTCCTGCTCTGCACTATGCTCGCCAGTTTTATGAAAGTGGACGTGTTTTCTTATGTAGATGAATCTCTAGACACATTTACTATTGGAACAATTTAAAAAGTTGCAAAAAATAAAAAAAATGCGCTAGTTCACTCCAGTGAGGACCATGCTTATCTTAGGGCTCTTTCACATCTGCGTTATTGTCTTCCGGCATAGAGTTCCGCCGTCGGGGCTCTATGCCGGAAGAATACTGATCAGGATTTTCCTAATGCATTCTGAATGGACAGTCCGTCCTTCAGGATGCATCAGGATGTCTTCAGTTCCGGAACGGAACGTTTTTTGGCCGGAGAAAATACTGCAGCATGCTGCGCTTTTTGCTCTGGCCAAAAATCCTGAAGACTTGCCGCAAGGCCGGATCCGGAATTAATGCCCATTGAAAGGCATTGATCCGGATCCGGCCTTAAGCTAAACGTCGTTTTGGCGCATTGCCGGATCCGACGTTTAGCTTTTTCTCAATGGTTACCATAGCTGCCGGGACGCTAAAGTCCTGGCAGCCATGGTAAAGTGTAGCGGGGAGCGGGGGAGCAGTATACTTACCGTCCGTGCGGCTCCCGGGGCGCTCCAGAGTGACGTCAGGGCGACCCAGGCGCATGGATGACGTGATCGCATGGACACGTCATCCATGCGCATGGGGCGCTCTGACGTCATTCTGGAGCGCCCGGGGAGCCGTACGGACTGTAAGTATACCGCTCCCCCGCTCCCCGCTACTACTATGGCAACCAGGACTTTAATAGCGTCCGGGCTGCCATAGTAACACTGAAAGCATTTTGAAGACGGATCCGTCTTCAAATGCTTTCAGTACACTTGCGTTTTTCCGGATCCGGCGTGTAATTGCGGCAAGTGGAGTACACGCCGGATCCAGACAACGCAAGTGTGAAAGAGGCCTTATGAGAGTTTTTAATAGAACATGCGACTTTTTCGTAAGGACGTGCAAACTTTGTAAAGCTGCTTACTGACGGATAAACTGCTACCGTAAAAAGGGATGATCATAAATCTGGCACTATGTGTTTGTGTGTGGTATGCAGTGTGTGGCAGGAAAATGTATATGCAATGTGCATGATATTTCTTTGCTGTCCATACATACATACATACTTCTTACAAAGTGCTGTGATGTCAAAACAATACTTATTACAATAATGATGATTATCTAATCAGACATGATTAAAAATAAAGTTATATTTAGTGCGCGTATATATGCGCATAACTGCGCATGCGCGAATATGTAAACATACTATTGCTTAATAATTACTATACTATACAGATATGGTGCGAACATGCATTCAAAATGTTATGACATGAAGTGTTGTACTTACGGTTAGCAGCAGTTCATCCTCTTCGTCAAGGAATCTTGTGCCCACCATTTTCTCTTGTGAGGACTCGGAGTTGAAGATTCACTTTTAAAATGGAGTTGACGTACTCGCGATAAACCACGCCTATGATGCGCGCGCATGTGCGCGCGCACGTGCGCACGCACAATCTCAACACACTGACTTAGGTGGTGTATGTAGCGAATAAACGAATAGAGAGAATAAGCGAATATATCGAATAGGCAAATTATCTAACAGGCAGCGGTTGGGCGAATATTTGAAAAATGCTATTGATTGACCCTGACGTACTCGCGATAAACCACGCCTATAATGCGCGCGCACGTGCGCGCGAACAATCTCATCACACTTCATATTTTAGGTGGTTATGTAGCGAATAAACGAATATAGCGAATAGGCGAATTATCTAACAGCCAGCTAATAGGCGAATTTTTGAAAAATGCTATTAACCCTAGTTAGTTAAAATATACCATCGGAACTGAGTTTTCACTAACGTACGGAAAACTTAGATCCGATGGTATATTTTGACAACACAGTGAAGTGATGCTTGTCGGGTTAGGCTAGGTCTACACGACGACATTTGTTGCGCGACAAAAAGTTGCGCGACAGATAGGGCACGACATTTGTCGCACGACATTTTGTTGCACTAATGTCGCGCGACAATTGTTATAATGGCAGTCTATGGTGTCGCACTGCAACATGCGACATGCTGCGACTGCGACGCGACAGTCGCTGAAAATCCATTCGCGATGGATTTTTCTGCGACTGTCGCGTCGCAGTCGCATCATGTCGCATGTTGCAGTGCGACACCATAGACTGCCATTATAAAAATTGTCGCGCGACATTAGTGCAACAAAATGTCGCGCGACAAATGTCGTCGTGTAGACCTAGCCTTAGAGTTAAAATGTATCGCATAATATGTATTATGCGATGCGAAAATTCGAATTATCGCAAATGCGAAATAATAACGAATTCGAATATTCGCGAATATTTTACGAATATTCTTTTGAATATTCGCGAAATTTCGCGAATTCGAATATGGGACATGCCGCTCAACACTACCCAGCAATAGAACAGAGTATTTTGAGAGATTTAGGCCCCTGTCACCCAGGCACAGCAGGGGTTGATTCACGGCAAAAGGGGGTTCATGTCACCCAGCAATAGAACAGAGGATTTTGAGAGATTTAGGCCCCTGTCACCCAGGCACAGCAGGGGTTCATTCATGGCAAAAGGGGGTTCTTGTCACCCAGCAATAGAACAGAAGATTTTGAGAGATTTAGGCCCATGTTACTCAGGCACAGCAGGGGTTCATTCACTACAAAAGGGGGTTCTTGTCACACAGCAATAGAACAGAGGATTTTGAGAGATTTAGGCCCCTGTCACCCAGGCACAGCAGGGGTTCATTCACGGCAAAAGGGGGTTCATGTCACCCAGCAATAGAACAGAGGATTTTGAGAGATTTAGGCCCCTGTCACCCAGGTACAGCAGGGGTTCATTAACTGCAAAAGTGGGTTCTTGTCACCCAGCAATAGAACAGAAGATTTTGAGAGATTTAGGCCCATGTCACCCAGGCACAGCAGGGGTTCATTCACGGCAAAAGTGGGTTCTTGTCACCCAGCAATAGAGCAGAGGATTTTGAGATATTTAGGGCCATGTCACCCAGTCACAGCAGTGGTTCTTTCACGGCAAAAGTGGGTTCTTGTCACCTATCAATAGAACAGACTATTTTTAGAGATTTAGGCCCCTGTCACCCAGGCAAAGTAGGGGTTCATTCACGGCAAAAGGTGGTTTATGTCACCCAGCAATATAACAGACTATTTTGAGAAATTTAGGCCCCTGTCACCCAGGCACAGCAGGGGTTCATTCACGGCAAAAGTGGGTTCTTGTCATCCAGCAATAGAACAGAGGATTTTGAGAGATTTAGGCCCCTGTCTCCCAGGCACAGCATTGGTTCATTCACGGCAAAAGGGGGTTCATGTCACCCAGTTATAGAACAGAGGATTTGGAGAGATTTTGGCCCCTGTCACCCAGGCACAGCAGGGGTTCATTCACAGCAAAAGGGGTTAATGTCACCCAGCAATAGAACAGAGGATTTGAGAGATTTAGGCCCCTGTCACCCAGGCACAGCAGGGGTTCATTCACGGCAAAAGGAGAGATTTAGGCCCCTGTCACTGTCACCGCCAGATTTCCGAGAAGCTCTGACAGACGTTCTTCAGAACCTCCTGCTTGAGGTTCTTTTGTTTTGCTTTCGTTTTGTCATCTCGTTAGCCTCTCTCAGCTGTCATGTAGTTGCACTGATTGCATCCCTTTAAATCCCTTCCCATACTGCATCACTTTGCGGTTTATACAACTTCCTGGAGTGTGTACATGCTGGATGCTACAACTGATCCTTCTACAGATAAGTCTTTTCATTGATTTGTGTTTTCCTGTTTGCTTGATCCTAGGTGACCCTGACTCCCTCTATATTAAGTGTAGGGAGCCAGTGGTCGTGTCCCCTCACCATTATAGGGTGTTCAGGTGTCATACAGTCGAGGCACGAGGGCATGCAATTTTCTGTCATAGAGATCTTTGCATGGGCTGAGAAGACAGGGAGAGTTTCAGGGCTTAAATAGGGGTCACCCTTTTGTTCCTTAGTTTCGGATCAAGCCAGTCGGATCCTTATTTGTAACTTCTTGTTTTCTGTTACACCATCCGTCACCCAGGAACAGCAGGGGTTCATTCATGGCAAAAGGGGGTTCTTGTCACCCAGCAATAGAACAGAGAATTTTGAGAGATTTAGGCCCATGTCACCCAGGCACAGCAGGGGTTCATTCATGGCAAAAGTGGGTTCTTGTCACCCAGCAATAGAACAGAGGATTTTGAGAGATTTAGGCCCAATGTCACCCAGGCACCACAGGGGTTAATTCACGGCAAAAGTGGGTTCTTGTCCCCTTTCAATAGAACAGACGATTTTGAGAGATTTAGGCCCCTGTCACCCAGGCACAGTAAGGGTTCATTCACAGCAAAAGAGGGTTCATGTCACCCAGCAATAGAACAGAGGATTTTGAGAGATTTAGGCCCCTGTCACCCAGGCACAGCAGGGGTTCATTCACAGCAAAAGAGGGTTCATGTCACCCAGCAATAGAACAGAGGATTTTGAGAGATTTAGGCCCCTGTCACCCAGGCACAGCAGGGCTTAATTCACGGCAAAAGGGGGTTCATGTCACCCAGCAATAGAACAGAAGATTTTGAGAGATTTAGGCCCATGTCACCCAGGCACAGCAGGGGTTCATTCACAGCAAAAGAGGGTTCATGTCACCCAGCAATAGAACAGAGGATTTTGAGAGATTTAGGCCCCTGTCACCCAGGCACAGCAGGGCTTAATTCACGGCAAAAGGGGGTTCATGTCACCCAGCAATAAAACAGAGGATTTTGAGAGAGTTAGGCCCATGTCACCCAGGCACAGCAGGGGTTCATTCACGGCAAAAGTGGGTTCTTGTCACCCAGCAATAGAACAGAGGATTTTGAGAGATTTGGGCCCATGTCACCAAGGCACAGTAGGGGTTCATTCATGGCAAAAGGGGGTTCATTTCACCCAGCAATAGAACAGAGGATTTTGAGAGATTAGGGTCCATGTCACCCAGGTACAGCAGGGGTTTGTATACGCCAAAAATTTTAAAATGTCACCCGACAATTGAAAATAAGAATATTTTCAATTTCAGGCATTAAAATTGGCACTTTTTTTTGCATTAAATAGTCCTTGAAAAGGCTAGAGATATATAATAGGCAGTAAAATGTGCTTAAGAGCATTGCAACTGCTCTGCAAACAAATGTGGATAGGGAAATAACTTAAAATAAAATAAAATAACTAAAAATTGCAAATTATTAACCTGCAACTCAGAGAAGGAGGTGGATATGGAGTCTGAGGTTGAGGAGGCGGTGAATGTGGTGTTTTAGGTGGAGGCAGCAATGAAGGAGGAGGAGGTAACATAGTAACATAGTACATAAAGGCCGAAAAAAGACATTTGTCCATCCAGTTCGGCCTGTTATGCTTCATTCACACAGTCAGTGTTTGGTCAGTGATTTCCATCAGTGATTGTGAGCCAAAACCAGATGCGACTCTAAACACAGAACAGGTGCAGATCTTTCCCTTATATGTTATGTCTGTGGAGGCTTCAATCCTGGTTTTGGCTCACGATCACTGATGGAAATCACTGACCGAACACTGACGTGTGAATGAGGCTTTATCCTGCAAGTTGATCTAGAGGAAGCAAAAAAAAAACCTGTGAGGTAGAAGCCAATTTTCCCCACTTTACCCTGGGTTCACACCTAAGCGTTCCTCAAACGCGCGTTTTACGCGCGTTTTTGTCGCGCGTTTTTATGCGCGTTTTTTGTAATAGTAAACGCGCGTTTGACGCGCGTTTGTGTCATTGACTGCAGTGTCCTATGGCCATAAACGCGCGTCAAAACGCCCCAAAGAAGCTCAAGTACTTGTTTGAGCGTCGGGCGTTTTACAGCGCGTTCGTACGCGCTGTAAAACGCCCAGGTGTGAACCCTTCCCATAGGGAAGCATTGGTTTTCATGTCTTAAGCGTTTTACAGCGCGTTTGAACGCGCTGTAAAACGCTCAGGTGTGAACCCAGGGTTAGGGGAATAAAAAATTCCTTCCCGACTCCAATCAGGCAATCAGAATAACTCCCTGGATCAACGACCCCTCTCTAGTAGCTATAGCCTGTAATATTATTACGCTCCAGAAATACATCCAGGCCCCTCTTGAATCCCTTAATTGTACTCACCATCACCACCTCCTCAGGCAGCCAACGATGTTTTTTATTTATTTTTTATTGGGGTAGGTAGCCCCCAAAATATTGGGACAAATAAAAGAAAAAGAAAACAAAGAATCATTGCACTTGACTTGAGTACAAGAATGTATGTTTGATGGTGGTATAAATGTCTATTCTGCACAAGGTACAGACAAGTCTTGTGGTATCCAAGCCTGGTTCATTGTAATGAACGTGAGCTTGTCCACGTTGGCTGTGGACAGGCGGCTGCGCTTGTCTGTGATGACGCCCCCTGCCGTGCTAAACACACGTTCAGATAATACACTGGCTGCAGGGCAGGCCAGCACCTCCAAGGCGTAAAGGGCAAGCTCAGGCCATGTGCCCAATTTGGAGACCCAGAAGTTGAAGGGACAGACTCGTCAGTCAGTACGTGTAGGCGTGTGCACACATACTGCTGCACCATGTTGGTGAAATGCTGCCTCCTGCTAAGACGTTCCATATCAGCTGGTGGTGCTGGTTATTTTGGCGTGCTGACAAAGCTTTTCCACATGTCGGCCATGCTAACCCTGCCTTCTGAGGTGCTGGCGGTGCCCAAGTTGCGTTGGTGACCTCTTCCTCGTCCTCTGCCTTCGCCTTGTGCTTCCACTGTGCCCCTGCTGTCAGGTGGGAATGCCAGCAGCGCGTCTACCAGCGTGCGCTTGTACTCGCGCATCTTACGGTCACGCTCCAGTGACAGAATTAAGGACGGTATGTTGTCCTTGTAACGGGGATCCAGCAGCGTGGCCACCCAGTAATCAGCACAAGTTAGAATGTGGGCAACTCTGCGGTCGTTGTGGAGACACTGCAGCATGTAATCGCTCATGTGTGCAAGGCTGCCCAGAGGCAACAAAAAGCTGTCCTCTTTGGGAGGTGTATCATCTGTGTCCTCTGTATCCCCCCATCCACACACCAGTGATGGCCATGAGCTGGTCTGGGTGCCACCCTGCTGTGAACATGACATGGTTCCTCCCCCTGCATCTCCTCCTCCTCATCCTCCAACTCCTCATCCTCCAGAACTGTGCCCTGGCTGGACAATTGTGTACCTTGGGTTTGTGGGTGCAGGAACCCACCCTCGGAGCCACTTGGGAATGACTGGCCGTAAACCCTACGAAATGATCCCTCTTCCTCCTCCTCCTCCTCCTCCTGTGCCACATCCTCTTCCATCATCGCCATCGTTTTTTCAAGGAGGCATAGAAGTGGGATAGTAACACTGAGAACGGCATTATCGGCACTGGCCATGTTGGTGGAGTACTCGAAACAGCGCAACAAGGAACACAGGTCTCGCATGGAGGCCCAGTCATTGGCGGTGAAGTGGTGCTATTCCACCGAGAGACTCACCTGTTCGTGCTGCAGCTGAAACTCCACTATCGCCTGCTGCTGCTCGCACAGTCTGGCCAGCATGTGCAAGGTGGAGTTCCACCTTGTTGGCACGTCGCATATGAGTTGGTGAGCGGGAAAGCCGAAGTTACGCTGCAGCGCTGACAAGCGAGCAGCAGCAGGATGAGAACGCCGAAAGCGCACACAGACGGCCCGCACCTTATGCAGCAGCTCTGACATGTCAGGGTAATTTTTAAGGAATCTCTGCACCACCAAATTCAGCACATGAGCCAGGCAAGGGATGTGCATCAAACCGGCTAGTCCCAGAGCTGCTACGAGATTTCGCCCATTATCACACACCACCAGGCCGGGCTTGAGGCTGACTGGCACAAACACCTCATCGGTCTGTTGTTCAAGGCCTGTCCACAGCTCCTGCGCGGTGTGGGGTTTGTCCCCCAAACAGATAAGTTTTAAAACTGCCTGCTGTCATTTACCCCTGGCTGTGCTGAAGTTAGTGGTGAAGGTGTTACGCTGACCGGATGAGGAGCTGGTAGAGGATGAAGAAGCTGAGTAAAAGGAGGAAGCAACAGGAGGCAAACTGAAGCGCCCTGCAATCCTCGGTGGTGGAAGGACATGCGCCAAACTGCTATCTGCCTCAGGCCCAGCCGCCACTGCATTTACCCAGTGTGCAGTTATGGAGATATAACGGCCCTGGCTGTGCTTACTGGTCCACGTATCCGTAGTCAGGTGCACCTTGTCACAGATGGCGTTGCGCAGTGCACACCTGATTTTGTCCCCTACTTGGTTGTGAAGGGAAGTGATGGCTCGCCTTGAAAAGTAGTGGCGGCTGGGCACGACGTACTGTAGGACAGCCACCGTCATAAGGCCTTTAAAACTATCTGTCTCCACCAGACGGAATGACAGCATTTCAAAGGCAAGTAATTAAGAAATGCTGACATTCAGGGATAGGGATCGCGGGTGGGTAAGGGGGTACTTCCTCTCCAGCGTTTGGCATATGGAGAGCTGAACGCTTCCGTGGGACATTGTAGAGATGCTTGGTGACCCAGGTGTTGGTGTTGCTGGCAGATCCTCTGTTTGTGGGGTGCCAGGTGGCACTGTCACTCCAGAGGTGGATGAAGAGGCCGCGACTGCAGCAGAAGAGGAAGCAAGAGGAGACCTTTCTTGGTTTTTGAGGTGTCTACTCCACTGCAGCTCGTGCTTTGCACTTAAATGCCTGGTCATGCAGGTTGTGCTCAGATTGAGAAAGTTTATGCCTCGCTTCAGGCTCTGATTGCACAGCGTGCAAACCACTCGTGTCTTGTCGTCAGCACATTGTCTGAAGAACTGCCATGCCAGGGAACTCCTTGGAGCTGGCATTGGTGTGCTCGGTCCCTTGCTGCGGTGGGCAGTAGGAGGTGTACTGTCTAGAGGACAGCCGCTCTGCTTTTGCACCCTGCTCCCTCTTTTGCTGTGCTGGTGGCTCTGTGCGACCACTGCCTCTTCCTCCGAACTACACAGGTCACTCGCATGACCTTGATTCCATGTGGGGTCGAGGACCTCATCGTCCTCCACATCATCTTCCACCCAGTCTTTAACCCTGACTTCCTTGTCGGTCTGCACACTTTCGAAAGCCCCGAAACCTGTGTTTCGTCATCATCCGAGCTGCGATGGTCCTCCCATGTACTCATTTTGAAAAATAAGTGGTTGGGCATCGGTGCACTCAATCTCTTCCACTTCTGGGGCAGGGCTAGGTGGATGGCCCTGGGAAACCCTGCTAACAGAGTCATCAAAAAGCAGAAGAGACTTCTGCATGACTTAGGGCTCAGACTGCTTGGCTGATTTGCAAGGGGGTGAGGTAAAAGACTGATGGACATCGGCTGCAGGTGCCAACTGTGGTCTTTCAGCAGGAGACTGGGTGGGAGACAATTTGAAGGAACTGGATCTACTGTCAGCAATCCAATCTACTATCGCCTGTACTTCTTCAGGCCTCACCATTCGTAGAGCAGCATTAGGCCCGACCAAATACCGCTGCAGGTTTTGTCGCCTACTCGCACCTGAGGAAGGGGTTTCACTTGTGCGTGTAGCTGGCACAGATCGACCACGTCCTCTCCCTGCAACAGGAGCTCCACCAGCAGCACCACGACCTGGGCCACGTCCCTTATTTGACGCTCTCCTCATATTTTTTTAATTTAGGATCTTGCCCTAAATGGGTGTTTAATTAATAGTAAAAAAGAACGACAGTATGTAAAGGGAGTTAGTCCGGACAAGGAGCGCAGTGGTGGGGGAGGACGTCCATGAAGAGGCTTGGCTGGGCAGGACTGGTGAGGAAAGGGTCAGTGGGGAGTGGGGGCGGGAGCGAAGGTGAGGCGCGAGTTGCTGGGGCGATGGGGGGCGTGGCCGGAGGTGAGAAGGAGGAAGAAGGCGGAAGTGTAAGCAGTGCTGGCCAGGAGACTGAATCGGACGGACGGCAGCATGTCGGCGCCGGTGATGTCAGTTGAGGAGATGTTGGAGAGGTTGAGGAGAGAAGCGGAGGTGAGGGGGCCTGGCTGGCTGCAGGAGCAGGTTGGTGCCTGCATAGTTTCGCCTGCTCCTGTGGCTTCCCCTAATGTTCGGGCTGCCCGGCCGCGGCGTGGTATCCCGCCGGCGTGCCTAAGCCCTGAAGTCACCCCCCGGGCCCGGCGCCGAGTAGGGAGCCCCCCTGTGGACCCTCGGCGGCGGGGAGCGGCCGCTCGGCCTTCCGCGAGCCGCTCCCGCCGTGGGAGGAATCCAGATACGCGGCGGGGCCCTGTGAGGAGTGGGACGCCCCTTCCCCCGCTCCCTGCGGTGGTGCAGCAGGATTCGGGACCGGGTACGGTGGACCGGCCCGGTCCCTCCTTCAGCGGGCGGTCCACTCGGCTGTTTGATGAGGATCGGGTCCCTCGGACTGCGATGGTGGAGGACGAATACCGGCGCAGGTCCAGAGAAGATTTGAGCAGCGTGGAAGAAGGTCCCCTTGCAGTGGCGGAGGCCGCGGTCTCGTCCCCGGGTCCGGCCAGTGTGGTGCAGAGGGTCGTGCAAGTGGTCCAGGAGGAGCAGCCGTCGACGTCCAGGAGCTATGATGGGGCAGTGTCCGTGCGGCAGGAGTCAGGACCTTCGGCAGCGGGAGTCACAGCGCCCGTGGTGCCTGGTGAGATTGCTTGGGGCTCCATGTTAGGGCAGGGTCTCCCGGTGGGTGGGGGGGGACCATGGGGGATTTTGGTAAGGGTTTGGGGCAGTTTTTGGGGGGATTGGCGGGATGGTTGTCAGGTATGGGAGCTGGTGGGGGGTTTCCGGTGCCTGGGGGGGGAGTGGTGCCGGGGTCGGGGGCTGGTGCGCAGGGGGTTGCGGCGGGGTTGGGGTCGGTGTCAGTGGAGACGCAGGCTGGTGGAGAAGGGGAGGGGCAGAGGTTAGATGATAGGGCTCGTGGTGAGGTGTATGTGTGCTTTGAGGGGCCGCTGGGGGCTCATTTGAAGCAAGAGGTGAGGGAAAAGATTTGGAAAGGTGAGTACGTGGAGATATTCTCGCTGCTCCCATTAGAAAGGTTTAATTTGGATAGGGGTAAGAAGGACGAGGGGAAAAAGGAGGAGGAGGAGAAGCGGCGGCACCGTTTGATCCCACGGACTTTTGCTAATTGGCTTCAGGCGTTTGCCATATTAGCAAGTGTCATTGGGGAAAGGGCTCCGGAATGTTGTTCGGCGCTTTTTTGCTACCAGGACGCTATTGGGGAGGCTTATAGGGTTTATGGGGGGGTGGGCTGGCTCAGGTACGATGAGCAGTTCCGGCAGCGTAAGGCGGTGAGGCCTGATATCCGGTGGGATCATAAGGATATTGGGTTGTGGTTGAGGGTGACGGCGCCTCCTAGGGCTGGGCAGTCCTTTCGGGGGGAGTCCGGGGGATCTTCCCCGGGGGCGTTGGCAGCGGCATCGGCAAAAGGGTTGTGTTTCCTTTTCAACGAAGGGAATTGCAGATTTGGGGCCAAGTGCAAGTTTAAGCACGAGTGCACGGGATGTGGGGGAGCTCATGGAGCTAACCAGTTGTTTCAAAGGGGGACGGAATAAGGGGGGTGATGGTTCTGGAAAAGGGACGGACGCCGGTGCGGGTGGAAGAGATGCAGGTGTTCCTAGATAGGTACCCGGATCGGGTTGCGGCTGGTTTGTTGGGGGATGGTTTTAGGTTTGGTTTTCGGATTCCATCGGTTGTTACGGCGGGGCCTGTGGTTCATAAGAATCTTAGGTCTGCGCTTGTTCATGCGGATGTGGTGACGGAGAAGTTGAGGAAGGAAGTGGAGCTGGGGCGGATGGCGGGTCCGTTTAAAGAGCCGCCGATTGGGGGGTTGAGGGTGTCTCCGCTGGGGGTAGTGCCGAAGAAAGAGCCGAACAAGTTTCGGCTCATTCATCATTTGTCTTACCCGAAAGGTGCGTCGGTCAATGATGGTATAGATCCTGATCTTTGTTCGGTGGTCTACACCTCATTTGATGCGGCTGTGAAGTGGGTGAGGCGGTTGGGGCGGGGGGCATTGATGGCTAAGGTTGATGTGGAGGCGGCTTTTCGCTTGCTTCCGGTACACGTGGAGAGCATGGGATTGTTGGGTTGTTTTTGGGATGGGGAATATTTTGTGGATAGGTGCTTGCCGATGGGCTGCTCTCTTTCGTGTGCATATTTTGAGACCTTTAGCTCCTTTTTGGAATGGGTAGTGGTGGAAGTTTCCGGGTGTTCATCCGTTATCCATTATTTAGACGATTTTTTATGTTTAGGGCCGGCGAATTCGCGGGTTTGTTCTTTGTTGCTGCATACAGTGCAGTCGGTTTTTGCGCGCTTTGGGGTACCGTTGGCGCAGGAGAAGACGTTGGGTCCGGTGACGGAATTGTGTTTTTTGGGGATTGTGATAGATACGGAACGGATGGAGTGTAGGCTTCCCCAGGATAAGTTGGTGGATTTGCGTCAGGAGATTGATAGGGCCATTGGGAGGGAGAAGATTAGGTTGCGAGGAGTTGCAGTCATTGTTAGGTAAATTGAATTTTGCGTGTCAAATTATGCCTATGGGTAGAATTTTTTGTAGAAGATTGGCCGCGGCTACGGCGGGGGTGTCGGTGCCGTATCATTTTATCAGGTTACGTAAAGAGTTAAAAGGGGATCTGAGGGTGTGGGCGGAGTTTTTGGGTCAGTACAATGGTAGGTCTTTGGTGATGGCGGAGTTGTGTGATAGCGTGGAGTTGGAGTTATATACTGACGCGTCCGGGGGGGTGGGTTTTGGTGCCTATTGCCAGGGACAATGGTGTGCGGGCGTGTGGCCAGAGTCGTGGGTAAGTCGTGGGTGGGTAAGAAACATGGCCTTGTTGGAACTTTTTCCCATTGTGATGGCGGTGGTGTTGTGGGGCGAGAAATTGGAAAACAGGAAGGTGCGCTTTCATTGTGACAATTTGGGGGTGGTTCAGGCTATCAACAGTTTGTCCGCATCTTCCCCGCCGGTGGTTAGGCTGTTACAGTTTTTGGTATTGCGGTGTTTGTCGATTAACGTGTGGTTGGTGGCAGAACATGTGGCTGGAGTGGCTAATTCAGTGGCGGATTCTCTTTCTCGTTTGCAGTGGGAGCGGTTCCGGCTTCTTGCGCCAGAAGTGGAGGTGGAGGGTCTGGAGTGTCCGGCGTGGCTGTGGGCGATCCTGGAGGAGAAGTGATGGGGTTGTTGAGGGATTCGTTGAGTCCGGGTACTTGGAGGGAGTATGGTAAGGCGTGGACGACCTGGGAGGCGTGGAATGGGACTTGGGGAGCTGGCGGAGTGGATGGTGAGGTGCGGTTGTTGATGTTGTTGGGGCAGTTGAAGAGTGAGGGGTGGTCGGTGTCCAAGGTGAATCATCTTGTTTCAGGTATAGCGTTTGGTTTTAAGTGGCGGGGGCTACCTGATTTGACTAAGTGTTTTTTGGTGCGACAGGTTTTGAAGGGTTGGCGTCGGGGTGCAGGCAGGGTGCCGGATGGTCGGAGGCCAGTGTCTTTTGAGTTGTTGGTGCGAATGGGGGATCGGTTGAGTGGTGTTTGTAGTTCGGGGTGGGAGCTAGGGCTGTTTAAGGCGGCTTTTGCTTTGGCGTTTTTTGGGGCTTTCTGCTTGGGGGAGTTGGTGTGTGATAGTGTTAGGAGAGCGGGGGGCCTTAGGAGTGAGGATGTTGAGTGGGTGGGGGATAGGTTGCATATTCGGATTCGCAGGTCAAAAACGGATCAGGAGGGTAGGGGGCTGCGTTTTACGTTGTTTGCAGTGCCGGGGTGTAGTATGTGCCCGGTGAGGTGTGCGGGATCGTATGGCGCGAGGCTGCAGAGGGACTGAGGTCCCGTTTTTGAGGCATGAGGACGGTTCCTTTTTGTCTAGGTTTCAGTTTCTGGCGGTCTTTAGAAAATGTTTGAAGGTTTTGGGGGTTCCGGTCAGAGATTATTCGGGGCATTCATTCAGAATTGGTGCGGCAACTGAGGCAGCCAGGTTGGGCGCCAGTGAGGAGGTGATTAGGAGGATTGGGCGTTGGGAGTCGGTTCGCTTTAAATCGTATGTGCGGCCTGCATTGTTGTAAGGTAAGGATGTGGGAGGTGATGTTGATTTTGTTCTTTTGTGTTCACAGGTCGGATGATGGCGGCGTTGGTGTGGATTTTGGGGCACTCCTATGTGTTCTGGGGCGCGATCAGAGCGGATGTGAGGCCGAGTGGGCGGCAGTTGGGTGTGAGTCCGGAGTTGGCTACGGTCAGGTGGTTAGGCGTCAGAGGGATGTTGTGGGGCGGAGTGTTGAGGGAGGTGCATCATTTCGTTCGTTTAGATCGTCCTCCTGACGTGTTGGTGTTGCACGTGGGGGGGAATGATTTAGGAAAGCGTCCGTTTAGGGAATTGGTTCGGGATGTCAAGTTTGACTTACTCAGGATTTGGGCGTTGTTTCCGGGGGTGATCGTTGTCTGGTCTGACATTGTGCCGCGGAAGGTGTGGAGAGGTGCGAGGTCAGTAGAGAGCCTGAATAAGGCTAGGATAAAGGTAAACAGGGCGGTGGGCCGTTTTATGGCAAGGAATGGTGGTGTGGTAGTGCGGCATGAGGTATTGGAGAAGGGTGAGGGTGCGTTTTGGAGAGCAGATGGAGTGCACCTGAATGCGGTGGGTACGGATTTGTGGGCTCTGGGGCTCCAGAGTGGAGTGGAGATAGCTTTGCGGATGTGGAGGGACGCGCAGGGTTGAGGTAGTCAAGCTGCGCGTTCTTGGAGGCGGGGGAGGTCCTTGAAGTGGTGAAATATGGTGGTACCTGAGGATGGGAGGGCCCCGCGGGAGGGGCTGGACTCTCATTGAGGAGCTGATAGGAACTAATTACGCGTCCATCAGTTGCTGCCTCCGAGCTCGGTTCAACGGCTGGGGGCAAGATGGAGACGCAGGTGTTCCAGTGTTTATAAAGTTATTGGGGCTTCTAGGACCTCCCTCGTCAGGGGTTAACTCATGTTATATTTATGTTGTATTTATTTAATAAACGGCTGCTGTGGCCGATTAAATCCAAGCAGTGGTGTGGTGTGTTTATTTATATGGGTTAGGGTGAGGGGTGGAGGTTATGGGATGGGTAGGCTTATAGGACTGAACGATTAGCCAATGCCTGCTTCAAGTTAGTCCGGACAAGGAGCGCAGCGGTGGGGGAGGACGTCCATGAAGAGGCTTGGCTGGGCAGGACTGGTGAGGAAAGGGTCAGTGGGGAGTGGGGGCGGGAGCGAAGGTGAGGCGCGAGTTGCTGGGGCGACGGGGTGTGGCCGGAGGTGAGAAGGAGGAAGAAGGCGGAAGTGTAAGCAGTGCTGGCCAGGAGACTGAATCGCCCACCCGCCCGACCCTATTGGAAGAGGTGGTGGAGAGGTTGGGGTTGTTATATGTCGCGGCAGTCGTGGAGGCGGGGGAGGTCCTTGAAGTGGTGAAATATGGTGGTACCTGAGGATGGGAGGGCCCCGCGGGAGGGGCTGGACTCTCATTGAGGAGCTGATAGGAACTAATTACGCGTCCATCAGTTGCTGCCTTCGAGCTCGGTTCAACGGCTGGGGGCAAGATGGAGACGCAGGTGTTCCAGTGTTTATAAAGTTATTGGGGCTTCTAGGACCTCCCTCGTCAGGGGTTAACTCATGTTTAGAGTTGAGCGAACACCTGGATGTTCGGGTTCGAGAAGTTCGGCCGAACATCCCGGAAATGTTCGGGTTCGGGATCCGAACCCGATCCGAACTTCGTCCCGAACCCGAACCCCATTGAAGTCAATGGGGACCCGAACTTTTCGGCACTAAAAAGGCTGTAAAACAGCCCAGGAAAGAGCTAGAGGGCTGCAAAAGGCAGCAACGTGTAGGTAAATCCCCTGCAAACAAATGTGGATAGGGAAATGAATTAAAATAAAAATTAAATAAATAAAAATTAACCAAAATCAATTGGAGAGAGGTTCCATAGCAGAGAATCTGGCTTCCCGTCACCCACCACTGGAACAGTCCATTCTCAGATATTTAGGCCCCGGCACCCAGGCAGAGGAGAGAGGTCCCGTAACAGAGAATCTGTCTTCATGTCAGCAGAGAATTAGTCTGCATGTCATAGCAGAGAATGAGGCTTCACGTCAGCCACCACTGCAACAGTCCATTGGCATATATTTAGGCCCAGCACACACACAGGCAGAGGAGAGAGGTCCCGTAACAGAGAATCTGGCTTCATGTCAGCAGAGAATCAGTCTGCATGTCATAGCAGAGAATCAGGCTTCACGTCAGCCACCACTGCAACAGTCCATTGTCATAAATTTAGGCCCAGCACCCAGGCAGAGGAGAGAGGTCCCGTAACAGAGAATCTGGCTTCATGTCAGCAGAGAATCAGTCTTCATATCATAGCAGAGAATCAGGCTTCACGTCACCCACCACTGTAAGAGTCAATTTTCATAAATTTAGGCCCAGAACCCAGGCAGAGGAGAAAGGTCCCGTAACAGACAATCTGGCTTCATGTCAGCAGAGAATCAGTCTTCATATCATAGCAGAGAATCAGGCTTCACGTCACCCACCACTGTAAGAGTCAATTTTCATAAATTTAGGCCCAGAACCCAGGCAGAGGAGAAAGGTCCCGTAACAGACAATCTGGCTTCATGTCAGCAGAGAATCAGTCTTCATATCATAGCAGAGAATCAGGCTTCACGTCACCCACCACTGTAAGAGTCAATTTTCATAAATTTAGGCCCAGAACCCAGGCAGAGGAGAAAGGTCCCGTAACAGACAATCTGGCTTCATGTCAGCAGAGAATCAGTCTTCATATCATAGCAGAGAATCAGGCTTCACGTCACCCACCACTGTAAGAGTCAATTTTCATAAATTTAGGCCCAGAACCCAGGCAGAGGAGAAAGGTCCCGTAACAGACAATCTGGCTTCATGTCAGCAGAGAATCAGTCTTCATATCATAGCAGAGAATCAGGCTTCACGTCACCCACCACTGTAAGAGTCAATTTTCATAAATTTAGGCCCAGAACCCAGGCAGAGGAGAAAGGTCCCGTAACAGACAATCTGGCTTCATGTCAGCAGAGAATCAGTCTTCATATCATAGCAGAGAATCAGGCTTCACGTCACCCACCACTGTAAGAGTCAATTTTCATAAATTTAGGCCCAGAACCCAGGCAGAGGAGAAAGGTCCCGTAACAGACAATCTGGCTTCATGTCAGCAGAGAATCAGTCTTCATATCATAGCAGAGAATCAGGCTTCACGTCACCCACCACTGTAAGAGTCAATTTTCATAAATTTAGGCCCAGAACCCAGGTAGAGGAGAAAGGTCCCGTAACAGACAATCTGGCTTCATGACAGCAGAGAATCAGTCTGCATGTCATAGCAGAGAATCAGGCTTCACGTCAGCCACCACTGCAACAGTCCATTGTCATAAATTTAGGCCCAGCACCCAGGCAGAGGAGAGAGGTCCCGTAAAAGAGGATCTGGCTTCATGTCAGCAGAGAATCAGTCTGCATGTCATAGCAGAGAATCAGGCTTCACGTCAGCCACCACTGCAACAGTCCATTGTCATAAATTTAGGCCCAGCACCCAGGCAGAGGAGAGAGGTCCCGTAACAGAGGATCTGGCTTCATGTCAGCAGAGAATCAGTCTGCATGTCATAGCAGAGAATCAGGCTTCACGTCAGCCACCACTGCAACAGTCCATTGTCATAAATTTAGGCCCAGCACCCAGGCAGAGGAGAGAGGTCCCGTAACAGACAATCTGGCTTCATGTCAGCAGAGAATTAGTCTGCATGTCATAGCAGAGAATCAGGCTTCATGTCAGCCACCACTGCAACAGTCCATTGGCATATATTTAGGCCTAGCACACAGGCAGAGGAGAGGTTCATTCAACTTTGGGTAGCATCGCAATATAATGGTAAAATGAAAATAAAAATAGGATTGAATGAGGAAGTGCCCTGGAGTCCAATAATATATGGTTATGGGGAGGTAGTTAATGTCTAATCTGGACAAGGGACGGACAGGTCCTGTGGGATCCATGCCTGGTTCATTTTTATGAACGTCAGCTTGTCCACATTGGCTGTAGACAGGCGGCTGCGTTTGTCTGTAATGACGCCCCCTGCCGTGCTGAATACACGTTCAGACAAAACGCTGGCTGCCGGGCAGGCCAGCACCTCCAAGGCATAAAAGGCTAGCTCTGGCCACGTGGACAATTTAGAGACCCAGAAGTTGAATGGGGCCGAACCATCAGTCAGTACGTGGAGGGGTGTGCACACGTACTGTTCCACCATGTTAGTGAAATGTTGCCTCCTGCTAACACGTTGCGTATCAGGTGGTGGTGCAGTTAGCTGTGGCGTGTTGACAAAAGTTTTCCACATCTCTGCCATGCTAACCCTGCCCTCAGAGGAGCTGGCCGTGACACAGCTGCCTTGGCGACCTCTTGCTCCTCCTCTGCCTTGGCCTTGGGCTTCCACTTGTTCCCCTGTGACATTTGGGAATGCTCTCAGTAGCGCGTCTACCAACGTGCGCTTGTACTCGCGCATCTTCCTATCACGCTCCAGTGCAGGAAGTAAGGTGGGCACATTGTCTTTGTAGCGTGGATCCAGCAGGGTGGCAACCCAGTAGTCCGCACAGGTTAAAATGTGGGCAACTCTGCTGTCGTTGCGCAGGCACTGCAGCATGTAGTCGCTCATGTGTGCCAGGCTGCCCAGGGGTAAGGACAAGCTGTCCTCTGTGGGAGGCGTATCGTCATCGTCCTGCCTTTCCCCCCAGCCACGCACCAGTGATGGACCCGAGCTGCGTTGGGTGCCACCCCGCTGTGACCATGCTTCATCCTCATCCTCCTCCACCTCCTCCTCATCCTCGTCCTCCTCGTCCTCCAGTAGTGGGCCCTGGCTGGCCACATTTGTACCTGGCCTCTGCTGTTGCAAAAAACCTCCCTCTGAGTCACTTCGAAGAGACTGGCCTGAAAGTGCTAAAAATGACCCCTCTTCCTCATCCTCCTCCTCCTCCTCCTGGGCCACCTCCTGTTCCATCATCGCCCTAAGTGTTTTCTCAAGGAGACATAGAAGTGGTATTGTAACGCTGATAACGGTGTCATCGCCACTGGCCATGTTGGTGGAGTACTCGAAACAGCGCAACAGGGCACACAGGTCTCGCATGGAGGCCCAGTCATTGGTGGTGAAGTGGTGCTGTTCTGTAGTGCGACTGACCCGTGCGTGCTGCAGCTGAAACTCCACTATGGCCTGCTGCTGCTCGCACAGTCTGTCCAGCATGTGCAAGGTGGAGTTCCACCTGGTGGGCACGTCGCATATGAGGCGGTGAGCGGGAAGGCCGAAGTTACGCTGTAGCGCAGACAGGCGAGCAGCGGCAGGATGTGAACGCCGGAAGCGCGAACAGACGGCCCGCACTTTATGCAGCAGCTCTGACATGTCGGGGTAGTTGTGAATGAACTTCTGCACCACCAAATTCAGCACATGCGCCAAGCAAGGGATGTGCGTCAAATTGGCTAGTCCCAGAGCTGCAACGAGATTTCGCCCATTATCACACACCACCAGGCCGGGCTTGAGGCTCACCGGCAGCAACCACTCGTCGGTCTGTTGTTCAATACCCCGCCACAACTCCTGTGCGGTGTGGGGCCTGTCCCCCAAACATATGAGTTTCAGAATGGCCTGCTGACGTTTACCCCGGGCTGTGCTGAAGTTGGTGGTGAAGGTGTGTGGCTGACTGGATGAGCAGGTGGAAGAAGAGGAGGAGGAAGCCGAGAAGGAGGAGGTGGCAACAGGAGGCAAAGAATGTTGCCCTGCGATCCTTGGCGGCGGCAGGACGTGCGCCAAACAGCTCTCCGCCTGGGGCCCAGCTGCCACTACATTTACCCAGTGTGCAGTTAGGGAGATATAGCGTCCCTGGCCGTGCTTACTGGTCCACGTATCTGTGGTTAGGTGGACCTTGCTACAGATGGCGTTGCGCAGTGCACACTTGATTTTATCGGATACTTGGTTGTGCAGGGAAGGCACGGCTCTCTTGGAGAAGTAGTGCCGGCTGGGAACAACATACTGTGGGACAGCAAGCGACATGAGCTGTTTGAAGCTGTCTGTGTCCACCAGCCTAAATGACAGCATTTCATAGGCCAGTAGTTTAGAAATGCTGGCATTCAGGGCCAGGGATCGAGGGTGGCTAGGTGGGAATTTACGCTTTCTATCAAATGTTTGTGAGATGGAGAGCTGAACGCTGGCGTGTGACATGGTTGAGACGCTTGGTGACGGAGGTGGTGGTGGTGGTGTTGGTGGTACATCCCCTGTTTGCTGGGCGGCAGGTGCCAACGTTCCTCCAGAGGCGGAGGAAGAGGCCGAGGCGGCAGCAGCAGAATAGGCCGAGGCGGCAGCAGCAGAAGAGGTAGCAGGGGGAGCCTGAGTGACTTCCTTGGTTTTAAGGTGTTTACTCCACTGCAGTTCATGCTTTGCATGCAGGTGCCTGGTCATGCAGGTTGTGCTCAGGTTCAGAACGTTAATGCCTCGCTTCAGGCTCTGATGGCACAGCGTGCAAACCACTCGGGTCTTGTCGTCAGCACATTGTTTGAAGAAGTGCCATGCCAGGGAACTCCTTGAAGCTGCCTTTGGGGTGCTCGGTCCCAGATGGCGGCGGTCAGTAGCAGGCGGAGTCTCTTGGCGGCGGGTGTTCTGCTTTTGCCCACTGCTCCCTCTTTTGCTACGCTGTTGGCTCGGTCTCACCACTGCCTCTTCCTCCGAACTGTGAAAGTCAGTGGCACGACCTTCATTCCATGTGGGGTCTAGGACCTCATCGTCCCCTGCATCGTCTTCCACCCAGTCTTGATCCCTGACCTCCTGTTCAGTCTGCACACTGCAGAAAGACGCAGCAGTTGGCACCTGTGTTTCGTCATCATCAGAGACATGCTGAGGTGGTATTCCCATGTCCTCATCATCAGGAAACATAAGTGGTTGTGCGTCAGTGCATTCTATGTCTTTCACCGCTGGGGAAGGGCTAGGTGGATGCCCTTGGGAAACCCTGCCAGCGGAGTCTTCAAACAGCATAAGAGACTGCTGCATAACTTGAGGCTGAGACAGTTTCCCTGGTATGCATGGGGGTGATGTGACAGACTGATGGGGTTGGTTTTCAGGCGCCATCTGTGCGCTTTCTGCAGAAGACTGGGTGGGAGATAATGTGAACGTGCTGGATCCACTGTCGGCCACCCAATTGACTAATGCCTGTACCTGCTCAGGCCTTACCATCCTTAGAACGGCATTGGGCCCCACCATATATCGCTGTAAATTCTGGCGGCTACTGGGACCTGAGGTAGTTGGTACACTAGGACGTGTGGATGTGGCAGAACGGCCACGTCCTCTCCCAGCACCAGAGGGTCCACTAACACCACCACGACCATGTCCACGTCCGCGTCCCTTACTAGATGTTTTTCTCATTGTTATGGTTCACCACAACAACAAATATATTATTTGGCCCAATGTATTGTATTCAAATTCAGCGGGATATAAATTTGAGGCCTAGTATTTAGGCGCTGGGTGACCGGTATGGATTTAGTGACAGAATTAGACTTGGAAATGCACAGAAGCGTGTGTGTGAAGTTATTCTGAATGACCCAATGTGCACCTTGAATATTATATACCCTTTTTGGGATAGATTTCAAATAGCTCTGATATAGCAGGAACCACTAAATTATGAAATTGCTAAATTGGGAATTGTACTTCAACCCAGAACAAAAAATGTGCTTTGACGGGCACTAAATAACTTTCCCAGCTACAACAGGACAGCGGTAACGAGAGATTTAGAGGGATTTAAATTTGAGGCCTAGTATTTAGGCGCTGGGTGACAGGTATGGGTTTAGTGACAGAATTAGACTTGGAAATACACAGTAGCGGGTGTGTGTGAAGTTATTCTGAATGACCCAATGTGCACCTTCAATATTATATACCCTTTTAGGGATAGATTTCAAATAGCTCTGATATAGCAGGAACCACTAAATTATGAAATTGCTAAATTGGGAATTGTACTTCAACCCAGAACAAAAAATGTGCTTTGACGGACACTAAATATCTTGCCCAGCAACAACAGTACAGCGGGGTAACGAGAGATTTAGAGGGATATAAATTTGAGGCCTAGTATTTAGGCGCTGGGTCACCGGTATGGATTTAGTGACAGAATTAGACTTGGAAATGCACAGAAGCGTGTGTGTGAAGTTATTCTGAATGACCCTATGTGCACCTTCAATATTATATACCCTTTTAGGGATAGATTTCAAATAGCTCTGATATAGCAGAAACCACTAAATTATGAAATTGCTAAATTGGGAATTGTACTTCAACCCAGAACAAAAAATGTGCTTTGACGGACACTAAATATCTTGCCCAGCAACAACAGTACAGCGGTGGGTAACGAGAGATTTAGAGGGATTTAAATTTGAGGCCTAGTATTTAGGCGCTGGGTCACCGGTATGGATTTAGTGACAGAATTAGACTTGGAAATGCACAGAAGCGTGTGTGTGAAGTTATTCTGAATGACCCTATGTGCACCTTCAATATTATATACCCTTTTAGGGATAGATTTCAAATAGCTCTGATATAGCAGAAACCACTAAATTATGAAATTGCTAAATTGGGAATTGTACTTCAACCCAGAACAAAAAATGTGCTTTGACGGACACTAAATATCTTGCCCAGCAACAACAGTACAGCGGTGGGTAACGAGAGATTTAGAGGGATTTAAATTTGAGGCCTAGTATTTAGGCGCTGGGTCACCGGTATGGATTTAGTGACAGAATTAGACTTGGAAATGCACAGAAGCGTGTGTGTGAAGTTATTCTGAATGACCCTATGTGCACCTTCAATATTATATACCCTTTTAGGGATAGATTTCAAATAGCTCTGATATAGCAGAAACCACTAAATTATGAAATTGCTAAATTGGGAATTGTACTTCAACCCAGAACAAAAAATGTGCTTTGACGGACACTAAATATCTTGCCCAGCAACAACAGTACAGCGGTGGGTAACGAGAGATTTAGAGGGATTTAAATTTGAGGCCTAGTATTTAGGCGCTGGGTCACCGGTATGGATTTAGTGACAGAATTAGACTTGGAAATGCACAGAAGCGTGTGTGTGAAGTTATTCTGAATGACCCTATGTGCACCTTCAATATTATATACCCTTTTAGGGATAGATTTCAAATAGCTCTGATATAGCAGAAACCACTAAATTATGAAATTGCTAAATTGGGAATTGTACTTCAACCCAGAACAAAAAATGTGCTTTGACGGACACTAAATATCTTGCCCAGCAACAACAGTACAGCGGTGGTAACGAGAGATTTAGAGGGATTTAAATTTGAGGCCTAGTATTTAGGCGCTGGGTCACCGGTATGGATTTAGTGACAGAATTAGACTTGGAAATGCACAGAAGCGTGTGTGTGAAGTTATTCTGAATGACCCAATGTGCACCTTCAATATTATATACCCTTTTAGGGATAGATTTCAAATAGCTCTGATATAGCAGAAACCACTAAATTATGAAATTGCTAAATTGGGAATTGTACTTCAACCCAGAACAAAAAATGTGCTTTGACGGACACTAAATATCTTGCCCAGCAACAACAGTACAGCGGTAACGAGAGATTTAGAGGGATTTAAATTTGAGGCCTAGTATTTAGGCGCTGGGTGACAGGTATGGGTTTAGTGACAGAATTAGACTTGGAAATACACAGTAGCGGGTGTGTGTGAAGTTATTCTGAATGACCCAATGTGCACCTTCAATATTATATACCCTTTTTGGGATAGATTTCAAATAGCTCTGATATAGCAGGAACCACTAAATTATGAAATTGCTAAATTGGGAATTGTATTTCAACCCAGAACAAGAAATGTGCTTGAACGGACACTAAATAACTCGCCCAGCTACAGCACTAGGGACAGATTTAGCTGGATATAAATTTGAGGCCTAGTATTTAGGCGCTGGGTGACCGGTATGGATTTAGTGACAGAATTAGACTGGGATATGGCCAAAAAATAAACAGACTATTGCTGGTTAAATGCACTTGGTGTGACAGCTTCACCCTGATGTAGGCTTTAGCCAAAAAACAACCACACCATTGAGGGTTAAATGCACTTGGTGACAGGCGCAGCTTGCCCCTGATTTTGTATATGGCCAAAAAATGAACAGACTATTGCTGGTTAAATGCACTTGGTGTGACAGCTTCACCCTGATGTAGGCTTTAGCCAAAAAACAACCACACCATTGAGGGTTAAATGCACTTGGTGACAGGCGCAGCTTGCCCCTGATTTTGTATATGGCCAAAAAATGAACAGACTATTGCTGGTTAAATGCACTTGGTGTCACAGCTTCACCCTGATGTAGGCTTTAGCCAAAAAACAACCACACCATTGAGGGTTAAATGCACTTGGTCGCAGCTTGTGCTGGCGCACCACAAGACACAAAATGGCCGCCGATCACCCCAGAAAAATGAGACTGACAAACGGTCTGTGCAGCCTAAAAACAGTGAGCAATTGAGGATCAGCAGCTCAATGATCCACAGCTGCAGATCGATCAGTTAATCAAGTCCTTTGGAGGAGTTAATCTGCCTAATCTCGCCCTACTGTCGCAGCCGCAACCTCTCCCTACGCTAATCAGAGCAGAGTGACGGGCGGCGCTATGTGACTCCAGCTTAAATAGAGGCTGGGTCACATGGTGCTCTGGCCAATCACAGCCATGCCAATAGTAGGCATGGCTGTGATGGCCTCTTGGGGCAAGTAGTATGACGCTTGTTGATTGGCTGCTTTGCAGCCTTTCAAAAAGCGCCAAGAAAGCGTCACAAAAGCGCCAAGAAAGCGACGAACACCGAACCCGAACCCGGACTTTTACGAAAATGTCCGGGTTCGGGTCCGTGTCACGGACACCCCAAAATTCGGTACGAACCCGAACTATACAGTTCGAGTTCGCTCATCCCTACTCATGTTATATTTATGTTGTATTTATTTAATAAACGGCTGCTGTGGCCGATTAAATCCAAGCAGTGGTGTGGTGTGTTTATTTATATGGGTTAGGGTGAGGGGTGGAGGTTATGGGATGGGTAGGCTTATAGGACTGAACGATTAGCCAATGCCTGCTTCATGTATCTCACACGGCCTGAACCAGACTAGGCCTCAATTAAAGATTTCTTTGCACAAAATGGCTGTATTTCAAATGGCTGTATTTCAAATGGCTGAATCAAACCCCTGTATGTATAGGAGGGAGAACACACGCCCTGAATCAGTGTAGGCCTGAATTAAAGATTTATTTGCACCAAATGGCTGTATTTAAAATGACTGTATTTCAAATGCCTAATTCAAACCCCTGTATGTATAGTGGGGATCACAAACACCCTGAATCAGTGTAGGCCTGAAGTAAATATATCTTTGTACAAAAAGGCTGTATTTCAAATGGCTGTATTTCAAATGGCTAATTCAAACCCCTGTATGTAGACAGACAGCCCAACCTGTAAAAACTCATTTCAGGGAGGTGCACTTCTCATTTCCGGGAGGTTTTCTTTATTTTTTCTTTCACGAACTTTTTATTACATTTTTCAAACATATGCAGTATCTGCACACTTTGCTCCATGGTGTGGAGGACTGGGCTCATTACCCTGCCCCAAATTATCATATTTATGTATATGATTAAAGGGATTCTGTAACCACCTATAAGCCCTGTGAGCTAAGCATATGCTCATGTCCAGGGTAGCATTCTGATTTCTAAGGTGGCCTTATAAAAGCTATTTGTGGCTTTATGACTTAAAGGGATGTAAGAACTATTACGGGCTAACCGTCACTAAAACCTGTCCCTAAACCCCCAGACCCACAAATGACACGGAGACCTTCTGTGGTAAAACGGGCCGTGGCCTAACTTTATTAACCCAACATGTTCACATGTTTCTTTTAATCAAACAATTTTGCATTTCCATAATAACATATATATAACATATATATATCTACCCAACATAACATGACCACGGCCAACCAACCCGACACTGCAACCCCTTGCATTGTAGAAGGACCCCGGAAGGCAACCAATCAAGCTGTACTCTTACTCATCACTTTTACTGGTATCACCACATTACCCCTGGCCGCGCTCACCGACCCAAGGGCACCATTTCTTAGTTCCAGTAAATAACCCTGTAGGCCCAGTTTGCCAAACAGGGGCCCCAGCGTACAGCTTAAAAAACACATGCGTTGCACATTTTCACATGCAGTGCACCATTTTCACCCTTGAATTACCTTCCAGGATCCTTCCCCCTGCCTGCCCCTCGAGACAACCACGAACCTCTAAACAAAAAAGGGGAGGGTGGGCGGGAACTTCCCTCAGGCTACTGACTGGTCAGATGGACCTCCCACTAAAACCCTGCATCTTATACTGCCCGGGAAAATGCCCCAGACACACACCCCCTGCCCTGAACCTGACCTCCCCAGACACACAGAATACTTAACCCTTTTATGCCCTTTTGTCTTCCCCCCAAGTCAAGCCGCACTTCACTACGGCTGCGCCCCGCTCCGTTGCTTCTTCTGACTTAAAGGGATGTAAGAACTATTACGGGCTAACCGTCACTAAAACCTGTCCCTAAACCCCCAGACCCACAAATGACACGGAGACCTTCTGTGGTAAAACGGGCCGTGGCCTAACTTTATTAACCCAACATGTTCACATGTTTCTTTTAATCAAACAATTATGCATTTCCATAATAACATATATATAACATATATATATCTACCCAACATAACATGACCACGGCCAACCAACCCGACACTGCAACCCCTTGCATTGTAGAAGGACCCCGGAAGGCAACCAATCAAGCTGTACTCTTACTCATCACTTTTACTGGTATCACCACATTACCCCTGGCCGCGCTCACCGACCCAAGGGCACCATTTCTTAGTTCCAGTAAATAACCCTGTAGGCCCAGTTTGCCAAACAGGGGCCCCAGCGTACAGCTTAAAAAACACATGCGTTGCACATTTTCACATGCAGTGCACCATTTTCACCCTTGAATTACCTTCCAGGATCCTTCCCCCTGCCTGCCACAGATGACCAGAGGTGACACCTCACCTATGGGCGTCTCGCCAAACTCTCAGGGCTGTCTCCAAACCCTCCTGAACACCCAATGCCCACAAATCAGCCCCCACATCATTGAGGTGAACACCATCAGACCGCAGGAACTGAGGCGAAGCCGCCTCCAGATCTCGATGACGCACCACAAAACCACCCAAGCGCTTCACAAAACGCCCCACCTCCTTATTTAGCTTAGCGCGGGCCTTATTCACCCTATCCACAGACCTCGCAAGCCGCCAACTCCGTCTGGCCACCACATCGGACCACACCAGCAACAAACCCGGGAAATCAGACAATAACCGCAACAGGTCCAATTTAATATCGCGAATTACATCTCGCGAACACCGAACCCCTAAGTCGTTGCCACCAACATGCAGCACCAAAATGTCAGGAGGTCTATCCAACGCCACATTAGCCCGCAACTCGGGCAAAACCCGCCCCCACATCAGACCCCGCAAACCAATCCACCTAACCTGCAACACGGCCGGATCAAAACCCAACTGTCTTCCATTCCGCCGCACATCCGCCCGACAAGCCCCCCAATACACGTATGAATGACCGAATATCCAAGCCAGACAACCGTCAGACCCTATAAGAAAACAGAACAAAAGAAAAAACACATTAACAGACCCACTAAGACCCCATGCCACAATAACAACTTACACAAGATGAGGACGGATATAGGACCGGAAGCAAGACGACTCCCAGCGACCAATCCGCTTAATAGCATCCTCACCCAAACCCCACCTGGCAGCCTCTGTCGCAGCGCCAATGCGAAACGAATGGGCCGCATAATCCAGAGCCGGCAAACCCACCGCCGTCAAGCACTTCCTAAAAACCGCCACAAACTGAAACCTCGACAGCACCGACCCATCCTGGTGAACCAGCAGAGATCCCCCGACCTCCGGCCGCAACTGCAAAAATTCCTCCAAACAACGCACAGGGCAAAGCACCGACCCCATCAACGGGCGCAACCACACACGAACACCCTTACCCAGTTGATCAGTCTTAGACCGGCGTATCAAACAACACAAACCATCCTCACTCACGCACACATCCTCCCGCAGCAAACCTCCGCCCGAAGCCTTGCTGCGAGCCACCAATTCGGAGATCCGAAAGGCCCCAAAAAACGCCAGCGAAAAGGCAGCACGGAACAAGCAGACCTCAAAAACAGAACAACACACCAACGCAGCCCCATCCCACAACTTCCGCAGTACCTGAAATGAAACCGGGCGCCGCGTATCACGACGCACAGCCCCGCGGCGATAACCCTTTAACGCCTGCCGCACCAAGAAACTCCTGGACACATCCGGCAACCCCCGGAGTCGCAACCAAAACCCCACAGCCGCCACACGTTTTGACACTACCGAGAAAGACACCTGGGAAGAAAAAGACTCACCCAACCAATAAACCAACAATGTCTGAAAATCACCACACAAATCACTCCCACCAACCTGATCCAGCAACCGCTCCCACAAGACCCATACAGCTGAATAAGCAGACCACGTGCTGGCACTCACAGACCGCTGGATCAATCCCGAGGACAACCCAAGGCCACGCGCCAGAGCCACTGGGGACAAGGCAACCCACGAACCTCCGCTCCCGGAACCAGCTGCCGAAAACGATCCCACTGGAAACGAGAAAGGGAGTCCGCAATTGAATTATCCACCCCCGGCACATGAACCGCCACAAAACAAGCATTCAACTCCAAACCCCTAAGCACAAAATGCCGCAGCAACCGCAAAACTGGGGGAGAACTAGCCGTCTGTTTGTTGATCACCTGAACCACACCCAAGTTATCGCAATAAAACCTCACCCGCTTATTACGCAACACATCACCCCACAACTCAGTCGCCAAAACAATAGGGAACAACTCCAACAATACCAAGTTACCCAACCAACCGGCCGACCCCCACTCCTCCGGCCAAGACCCAGCACTCCACTGCCCTTGACAAAAGACCCCATAACCGCAGGAACCCGACGCATCCGACCAAAGCTCCAAATCCACACTAGTAACCGGTTCCTCCATCCACACCGATTTACCGTTAAAACCAGTAAGAAAACCCCTCCAAACAGCCAAGTCCGCACGGACTTCAGCCGTCAACCGAACATAGTGAGTCGGAACCGTGACACCCGCCGTCGCCATAGCCAGACGCCGACAAAAAACCCGCCCCATGGGCAATATGCGGCAGGCAAAATTCAACTTGCCCAAAACAGATTGCACACGCTGAAGCTGCACCTTCTTCAACTGCCCCAACAAAGCCACCTCAGTACGCAAATCCTCCACCTTGTCAGCAGGAAGCCGACACTCCATTGCCATGCTATCAATCTCAACGCCCAAAAATCGAATCAACGTGGAAGGGCCCTCCGTCTTTTCAGGGGCCAAGGGAACCCCGAACCGAGCCGCAACCCGCTCCATAGTCCGTAACAAAACTGAACAAACCCGCGACCCCCCTGGACCCAAAAACAAAAAATCGTCCAGGTAGTGCAACACCGAATTCCACCCCGCCTCCTGCTTCACCACCCATTCCAAAAAGGTGCTAAACGTCTCAAACAACGAACAAGAAATGGAGCAACCCATTGGCAAACAACAATCAACATAAAAACGATCTTCCCACTTAAAACCAAGCAAATGATAACTGTCCGGGTGAATGGGAAGCAAACGGAAAGCCGCTTCGATATCCGTCTTGGCCATCAAAGCCCCTTGCCCCATCAAACGCACCCACCGAACTGCCGCATCAAAAGAAGTATAAGAAACCGAACATAAGCCCTCATCAATGCCGTCATTCACCGACCCCCCATGCGGATAAGAGAGGTGATGAATAAGCCTGAATTTATTGGGCTCCTTTTTAGGAACAAGCCCCAAAGGAGACACCCATAAACCCGGCAAAGGACACTCAACAAAAGGCCCAACAACACGGCCCGCTGCCACCTCCTTAGCGATCTTCTCACTAACCACAGCCGGACATCGCAAGGCCGACCTCAAATTACGGGATGCCACCACAGGCCCCACCGCAGTGCATGGGATCCTGAACCCATCCGTAAAACCGGAGAACAGCAAGGCCGCCGCCTCCCTATCCGGGTACTCACTTAGAAAGGGGGCCATCTCGCCCACCTTCACCGGCGTCACCCCTCTTCTGCCCAGTCTCAGAACTCTTCCCTCTACCACGTTTAAAACATCGCGACAAACTGTGGGCGCCGCCGCAGCCCGAGCACTCGTGCTTATACCGGCAGTCCGTGAAGAACTTGCAGTGTCCCTCATTATATTGCCAGCAACAACCCCTCCTACTGCCACCCTGGGAGTCCGAGGCCGAGGAGCCCCCGGCCGCTCCCCGAAAGGGCTGCTGCCCCACCTTTGGCGCCGACATCAGCCGCATCCACAGACTAATGTCCTTGTGATCCCACCGAATGTTAGGCCGGACCGCCTTCCTCTGCCTAAATTGCTCATCATAGCGGAGCCACGCCGACCCGCCATAAACCCTGTACGCCTCCCCAATCGCGTCCATGTAGCAAAACAGGGCCGAACAATGCTCCGGCGCCTTCTCCCCAACAACACCCGCCAAAATAGCAAACGCCTGCAACCAGTTCATAAAAGTACGAGGAATCAACCTGTATCGCCGCTTCTCCTCGTCCTCCTTCTTGCTCTCATCCACTCTACCCCTATCCAGATTAAACTTCTCCAAAGGCAGCAAGGAAAAAATCTCCACATACTCGCCCCTCCAGATTTTCTCCCTCACCTCCATTTTTAAATGGGCCCCCAAAGGCCCCTCAAAACAGACATAAATCTCCCCTCTCGCCGAATCCGCCAGCCTCACATCCTCACCGACCGCCCCCTTATCAACGCCCGCTGCGCCACCACCAACCGCCCCTGTGGGCACTGCTACCGCCACACCCGGCAAACCCAATCCCCCCGCCGCCTGCGGCGAACAAGGCGCAGAAACCGAGGGCGACCAGACCGCCGCCGGGGACGCCCCAGTCCCAGAACCCGCCCCCGCCAATAAGGACAATATACTCGCCAGCATTTCCCTAGCAAAAGTCTGAGACCCCAAACCCGGCAAACAAACCCCACCCCCCACCCCCGGAACACATAAAGCCCCAGTCGTCTCCATACCTGGCCGTCCCTGGGCGGTCCGCCCAGCCGCCGCAGATCCACCGGAAGCCGCCCTCGACGATCCAGCCGAAGATGAAGCCGGCTCCACCGCCGGCCGCGGGCACCCGTCATCCTCAAGTCCAGAACCCGGATCCACTTCACCCTCTTCCAGGGCCAGCTCCACAGGCACCTCATCAGCAGTCCCGGGAAAAACACAGGACGAGTGCGCCACCTGGTGGCACTGCTCCTGTACCACCAGGCCAGAGGAAAGAGAAGAACTCCCAGCTCCAGCCGGAGTGCAGTACCGCATCTCACCAGCAGGGGCGCAGGAGGACACACCAGGCCCGGAGCCAGCGCAGGACACTGCTCCGCACAGCCACAGCCGCCCGCCGCCCGGATCGTCCACCAGCTGCACCAGCAACCCTGCGCCGCTCCTCCACACGCCGGACATCGCGATCCTGGAGCCGCCGGCCTGTACCACCAGGCCGCGGCCGCACCGCCGCCGCTCCAACAGCAACAGGAAGAAGGCCCGCACCGCACGCACCTGCAGCCGGACGCCCCACCGACTCCTCTGGCTCCACATCGCGGACAGGTAGGACGCGCCGGGCTCGCTCGCCCCGCGGGACATCTCGGGGGGAGGACGCCGCACCAACAGAAGCACCCCCTCGCCGATGCCGGGAAACAGGCCGGGCTTGGGACCCGCCTTCTCCAGCAGGCCCGCCGCGCCGTGCAAGATTCCTCCCGCTGCGGCGGGGTGAGGCGGGCAGCGCCTGCACCGCCGACCGCAGCGGAGGGTCCCCGGAGGGGCTCCTTAGGCGCCGACGAGCCCTGGGGGTAACATCAGGGCTCCAACGTTCAGGTGGGGCAGACCTGCGAGCCCGAGGCCGCGCAGGGGGATCCTCCGGGCTAGCGGCAGGGACCCCAACGATCCCATAAGATTCTGCTGCAGCCACTCCATGCCCCGATGTTCAGCAGCAGCGCGAACCGCGGCCAGCATATCCTCCAGGGAGGCCATAACCTCACAATCCAGCGTCCACAAACCACAACCGCCAACTTCCCTCAGGCTACTGACTGGTCAGATGGACCTCCCACTAAAACCCTGCATCTTATACTGCCCGGGAAAATGCCCCAGACACACACCCCCTGCCCTGAACCTGACCTCCCCAGACACACAGAATACTTAACCCTTTTATGCCCTTTTGTCTTCCCCCCAAGTCAAGCCGCACTTCACTACGGCTGCGCCCCGCTCCGTTGCTTCTTCTTCTGCGGAAAAAAAGGTTTTACTAACCTGTTAATCATTGAATTAAGGTGCCCAAGCAGGGGAGGTCTGTGGATGCATGGTTCCCGGCCGCACGCATCGCCGTTCGTGCCCAGCGCCGCCTTCTATTCCTCAGTGCCACCTCTCCCTCCCTCCCCCTCCTCCCGCTTTGAGATCCCGCGCGTTCGCACAGGCTAAGCCTGATGCGCCGTTGCGGACTGCTGGCATCGGCTTCTTCTTGCACTGTGCGCACGCGCCGAGAAGGGGGCACTGCTACAGGTTGCCGGAAAGGTTTACTGTGAGTAAACCTTTCCGGGATATATTGCTTTACATGCGGGCGTCAGGGAGCCGCTATCTAATAGCGGGAGACTCCCTGACCGTCCGGGAGATTTGAGATCCCTGATGTAGAGGTAGTATCTCAGAGGGCCTGAACCTGTGTAGGCCTGTAGTAAATATATCTTTGCACAAAATGGTGGTATTTAAAATGGCTGTATTTCAAATGCCTAATTCAAACCCCTGTATGTAGAGGGGGTATCTCACACGGTCTTAACCTGTGTAGGCCTGAAGTAAATATATCTTTGCACAAAAAGGCTGTATTTCAAATGACTGTATTTCAAATGCCTAATTTAAACCCCTGTATGTAGAGGGTGTATCTCACAGGGCCTGAACCTCTGTAGGCCTGAATTCAATATTGGTGCACCAAATGGCAGTATTTAAAATCACTGAATGTAACCCAAATGTATTAAGGGTGTCTCTCACAATGACATCTGCATCAAAGGCTGCCAACTAAATTTTTGGAGCCCAAACGACTGTTTGTTTAACAACTGAATTTGACAGCAGTATGTAAGCCTTTAATTTCACATGTGCTGATGCTGCAAGGCCTGAAAATAGTGTTTTTTGTCAAATAAGTGTGTTTTTCAAACCCCAGAAAATGATGGGTGTATTTCTAGCTTAAATTGCACAATGACTAATACAGAAGTTGTAGATTGCACAACAAGTCTTTTTTTGCTAACAGAATATTAATGCTGTATATAGTTAACTTGAATTTAACACTTGCAGATCTGGCAAATACTGTGGGTGTTCAAATAAAAACATAGGTAACCAGGGCCATATTGCATCACATGAGGCAGCATCACTGAATCCTGTGAGATATAGAATGCCCAGCATTCCGGATTGGAACAAGTCTGTCCTGCTTTTCCTGGTCTTCTTAGTGGCAGCCAGGCCCCATCCCCAAGCAGCACAGTGTTCTTGTCATCATCATCATCAGCTGCTTGTTCTCTTGCTTAGACTCCTCCTTGTCCTCTGCTCCATCGTGAGACATCTGTGACAGAATGTGTGGCTATGAGAAAATATTCGTGACCAGCAATTAGCTTGTGTGCAAGCTGAACTCCCACCTGGACAAGTTGATGGTGGTGCAGTTGCTGCTGTACCACTGTTGTGGTAACTGTGGTGCAGTTCTGTGCCTTCCCAAAATTTAATTCAGCGGCCTTGCTAGCTCTGTCCAGCTGTCCATAAAACGTGTCTTGTCGTTTTGGAAATGTGGCACCGTTCAATACCTTCACCAAAATCTTCTGTATGCCATCAGCTGTACTTTTTGCCAGATGTCCGTAAAAATTGTCTTGTCATAATGGAAATTTAGAGCTGTTCTGCACCTTCACAGACAATTTATTCTCGCTGTGTGAGACTTCTGGCAAGCTGTTCATTCTTTTCTTCAAAAAAAATTGTATAAAACTGTCTCATTTTCTAAATAATTGTGGCCTTTCCCTGTCTCATACTCCATTCCCTGAGCTCATTGGCAGGCAAATTGGTACACTGGCCAGAACTAGCCAGCTTGCTCTCGCTGTACTGTCTTGTCCAGCCTTCAGTATCATCTCAGACAGGGTTTTCAACATGGGAGGTGGAGTCGTCACACCCAAACGGACAAACTTGTCCTTGGTAGGTCTAAAAAACATTACTTTTATCAAAATGAGGCATGGATATGTGTGAATTTACACCTTTAGAATAGATCTGAAATTGCTGACAGTTGCTATTTATGCCATTGCAGATACTTACTGTCACTAGCATTACTCCTACCCAGCCACCACTACTACTACTATTATTACCCCTACACATCTGCACACACATCTACTGCCTTTTCTGTTTGTTTCATGATGTTCTGCTACTGCTGCTGCTACCATTTTTGATGCATGCCACTATTGCCCCTACACACGTTAGATGTTACCTTACCCTTTCCAAATGTACACTTCACTGCTACTGCTCCCAAAAGTAAGGGAGAATTTTTCAAGTCTTTTTCATAACAAGCCAGTGTTTTCTTCTTACACTTGACACTTGTGTGTTTATAAATACAGCAAGCATGTGCTCCGGCTAAGGCATCGTTTTTGGAACACTTGTGGAGAACAAGACACATTGTGTGTCATGCCTCCAACAAGATATCTGTGTGAGTATGCATTTACTCTGCTAGTATCCATGTTGTTATAGCCCAATCTAGTTGCTGTTTGTGCAAATAGTTTCTTGCTAGCCAGCATTTATTTCTTTGTATGTCCCAATGCGAGCACTGCATTATATCACGTATGACTTGGTGACATCATCAACTCAGCATATAGCAGTAATTTTTTCCAAGATCAACTGAAGGATAAGCAGCTATTTTGTGAGAAGCTTCAGGACGTGATGGCGTGAGGACGTCACGTCGCGCCCTCCGCCCCCTCCCCACCGCCTGGATGCCCTGCTGAATCGCTGGTGCCGGCGTCTTCCACCCCCTCCTGCCCCCTCCTGGGTTGGAGTCTCTTCCGGGTTGGCGTGTGCATGCCGCGACCGCGGGCTAGAATGGCCTTAGCAGCGGTGAAGATCCTGCCTCTGCCTTCTCCCGCTTGGCTGCTCTGCTGAGTTACAGATGCCGGCGTCCTTCGTCTGCTCCTGCTATCTCCTGGCTCGTGTGCCGTGACCATGGGCTCAAATGGTCGGAGGGGCGGTGGTGATTTGGTATCAGCCTTCTCCCCTTGGCTTCTCCCGCTGAGCGCTTTCGTCTGAGCTTGTTTCTGTGGTCGGCGGTGTTTTTGGGGAAGGCCACTGCTACTGTATGTTCCTGCTGTAGAAGGTCCCGATGCCGCTGTGACATCAGGGGGGTGTAAATGGCACTTTTGATGCTCTGATTTTCTGGATCCCTCCGTTTGGTGTCTATCTGTTGTCCTCGACGTCTGTTTGCAGTCTGCGATCTTCAAAAGGAGTGTCCCTATCCCCTCTCTGCGGGTGCTTGGCATCATCATCCTGGGGCTGAAGATTGGTGAGATCGATCCTTTATTCTCCACTTTTTTTAATATGAACTAACTGATCAATGCAACTGAGTACTAGTTAACTGCTTATTCATCAGCTAACCCGCTAACCTACTAACTGTCTCCATGCTAACATGCTGCTCCAGCTACTATGAGTGACTACATGCAGGAAATGTGACTATATACAGTGTCTTATTAATATACTCTCTCAGCTATTGCACCTGAATATACACCGGAACATCGCTGATTGGCGGGTTCTATGTGAAGAATCGGGCCATATTATATATGGTTCTGATTTTAGAGGTTCAAGGAGCAAGGGTTGAGCTAAGAGAGAACTGAGTTTTTTGTATCCTGGTGCTCGGGAGTGAAACAGGAAGAAGAGAGGAGAAGAGGATCAGGAGTTGAACTTTTTCTATTCCTGCATTACTGGACTTTCTTTTTTTTCTTTGTTTTTTTTGCTGTTGACTGTAAGAACGTGTGGGGGTGGTAGTTTGACATTGTATTTTATTGCAGTGGCTGGGTGGATTGCTTGAACTACGTCTTCCTTGGCACTATTTTCTGGGGAGGTCGCAGTAATGCCCCCAAAGGGTGTAAACAGAAAGTCTGTAGGCACCTCCTCGCCGGGAGGAGGAAAGGGTAGGACTACCGTAACCGGTTTAGAAAAATACCTTAAATCCCCACCAAAAATAAAGAGCTCGTTACGGGCAAATAAGGAAAGCCAGAAGGAAGTGGGGGACCCACCGGTCTCTGTGGACCAGGGGGGGATGGATAGGAGGTTGGGTTGCGCTAGCGGAGAAGGGATGGAGGAGAGAATAAATATAGTAGATGGGAAGTTGTTAGAAATTTTTCGAAGCGGTGCAAAAATCGAATCATAGTCTAGAGGAGCTGACCCTCAAGATTGCGTCAGTACAGGTGGACCTCTCCTTTATAAAAGAGGATATGAATAAAGTTAGGGATAAGGTTAAAGAGCTGCAATTATCTGCGGGAAGTATGAAAAAAGATCTAGAAGGAGTTAAAAAAAGAGTGGAAAGGATGGATGGGGAAAAAAAGACCCTTCTAGGTAGAATTACTACAATGGAAGACTTGTCTAGGAGATCAAATATTAGGTTAGTGGGATTCCCTGAGGGGGTGGAGGGAGAGGACCCAACAGGGTTTATTCATCAGTGGCTACAGGATACTTTTAAAAATGAGGGTTTATCCCAATGGTTTGTAATAGAAAGAGCACATAGAATACCGGGGAGACCTCCCCCAAAAGGGAGCCCACCTAGGGCAATTCTGGCCAGAATACAAAGCAGTAGGGACAGAGATGCAATAATGAAAAATAAAAGAAAGATGCAACTAATTGAGTTTAATGGAAACAACATTGAGATATATCCAGACTATTCCAGAGCAACACAGATAAAAAGGCGTGAGTTTAAAGAAGTTAAGAAGAGATTAGCGGCAGCTCAGATACAATACGCCCTGATATACCCTACTAAGCTTCGCGTTATATATCGCGACCAGGTTAGCTTTTTTGGGTCTCCGGAGGAGGCAGCGGAGTGGCTAGACGCCAAAGGTATAGGAACATGAAAGAAAAGGAATAATTAGGGTGCCGGATGGGTTATGGGGAGGAAGGGTTAGGGCAGGAAGGGGCTGAGTGTAAGAGGTGGGGGAAATGCTCTATTTCTACCGACCAGATGGGGGGGGGATAGGATAGGGGGGGGGGCAAGGGAGAGAGAAAGGGAGGGAAGGAGGATGGGTAATGGGAGGGAATGGTTGTCCTGTGGGGTTTTGCGATGATGAAAAACAAGAATCCACGGGTGGGAGGTACTCATGAGTAGGATAATTACATGGAACGTACGTGGACTGGGAGATAAGGTTAAAAGAGTTATGGTGTTTGATATGGTTACTAGACATCTCCCGGCCATTGTGGGACTAGCGGAGACACACAATATAAAGGATAAGATAAATTTACTTACGAGGAAATGGGCAAAGTACCAATATCATTCATGTTTTTCTACCTATTCAAGTGGCGTCAGTGTATATATCCATCATAAAGTGGATTACCTCCCACTAGATCAGAAGATTGATGATAGGGGAAGATATGTATTCCTCCACTGTCAATGGAATGGAATAGTCTGTGTATTAGCCTTCGTGTATATACCACCACCATTCTCCCTTTGTGTTATTCACCGTCTAGTGGAGTTTGCAGACTCCAGAGGTAAATGCCCCATACTAGTAATGGGAGATTTCAACAGTGTGATGAATAGTAAGCTAGATAGATACTCAGTGAGATCAAACGATAAATATGACATAAGTCAGCCAACACTTCTTAAAAGAATAACTCAGGAACTATCACTGATAGATGTTTGGAGATATCTTTACGATGACAAGCGAATATACTCATGTTTCAGTCATGGGAGTAAAACGATGTCAAGAATAGATATGGCATTAGTTAGCCCAGAATTGATAGGCCAGATCTCCAAAATGAAGTATGAGGTTAATAGTATCTCAGACCACTCCCCGGTGAGCTTGACATTTAAAACTAATGTTAGGTCAAAAAGAAGAGAGTTTCGGCTGAATCCGCACTGGTTAAACTTGATAAATAAAGATGATGGTATAATTGCAGATATAGAGGAGTACTGGCAAATTAATTTAGGATCCGCACAAATAGGGTATGTATGGGATGCATTTAAAGCATACCTACGGGGTATCCTCGTGGGTAGAATCAAGGGCCTAAAAATGGAATTCGTTAAAAAGGAGAAAGAGCTGGGGGATAAAATAAAGAAAATAGAAGAGGAGCTCCTGGAAAATAAATCCTCCAAAATGGCGGCTCAGCTAGAAGAGGCCAAAACCCTATTAAAAAATTATCTGGTAGATAAGGCACAACAAAGAGTGTTTTTTGAGGGGGCCCGATATTTCAGGGAATCCGGGAAGCCGGGGAGACTGCTGGCCACACTTATACACAATCAAAAGGGGGAGAATAGAATTAAGTGTGTTGAGAGGAGAGATGGGGGGATAACATCCGACCAGGGAGAGATTGAGCAGGAATTTGTCAAATATTATAAGGACCTCTACTCCTCGGAGGGAGTGGGAGGGTGTGAGGATATAAAATTCTTCTTGGAGGATGTGCGGCTCCCCAGACTCTCGGAGGAGGACAGGGAACTATTGAATGGACCTATAGAATTAGACGAACTTTGGGATACCTTGAAATCTATAAAGGGCAATACTAGCCCTGGGCTGGATGGTCTCCCTTTCGAGATATATAGAAGGTATGGAGACGTTATTCTCCCAGTTCTATTGCAGGTTCTAAACGACGCAATGGACAAAGGTGAACTTCCAGCCTCCCTCTCGGAGGCTGTTATAACTCTGATAGGAAAAAAGGGGAAGGACGAGAGAAGGGTGGACTCATATCGCCCCATCTCTCTTCTCAACACTGATTTTAAAATATGTGCTAAGCTGCTGGCAAATCGTTTAAAAAGAGCTATAGGGAAAATAATACACCCAGACCAGTCGGGTTTTGTGCCAAAACGTCAGGTTCAAACGAACATTCGACGGGCACTGTTAAATATTCAGATGGGTGGTGAGGGTGCCCACTTCATCCTGTCATTGGATGCGGAAAAGGCGTTTGACAGGGTGGAGTGGGCATACCTCTGGAAAATAATGCACGAGTTGAACTTAGGGGAAAAACTTATTAGATGGGTACAATTGTTGTATTACCATTCGAAGGTGAGGATAAAAATAAACAGGGAGATATCTGAGCCAATCGGGTTGCAGAGGGGAACCAGGCAGGGGTGCCCACTCTCCACATTATTGTTTGCCATATTTGTGGAACCGTTGGCGTGTAAGGTGCGAGCCGACGATAAGATCAGGGGGTTTGGGGGAAGGGGTGCATTAGACAAAATATGCTTATATGCAGGTGACATTTTGTTTTTCCTGGATGGGGGGGCACAAATGTTGCCATACCTGATGGGGATAGTGAACTAGTTTGGACAAATCTCCGGTTTCAGGGTGAACTGGATGAAGTCGGTGCTGCTCCCAGTCGGTTATGAAATTACTCGAACGGATATAAATGTTAAGATATTAAAATCCACAGAAGCATTTGAATACCTTGGAATAAAAATCAGTTCAAGGATCAAGGAGTATGTAGAACTCAATATTTCCCCCATGATTAAAAGGGTAAAAAATAAAATAAGCACTTGGCAAAAATTACTGATTCGGCAGGTGGACCGAATTGCCATTATTAAGATGGTCCTGTTACCACAGATTCTTTATGTTATATCATCATGTCCTGTGTGGATAGGGGATCGTTGTTTTAATGCATTGGAAGGAATGATAAATGACCTTATCTGGGGGGAAAAAAGGGTTAGGTTGAAACAAAAATATTTATGGTTAGATGAAGAAGATGGGTGTCTGTTGGTTCCCTGTTTTAGAGGTTATTATTATGCATCCCAGCTTCAATGGTTAATGACAGCGGATGACAGAATAGGTCACTTTCTGATGGGTGAGTTTGAAGAGCTCCAATATAACATGATTAGTCTTCTGGAGACTGGGATTATAAAAATGAAGGGTAGGAAATGTTCAATCAGCAATATGATGCACTTGGTATGGGTTAAAGTTAAAAAGTTATTGGGTATACATTTTTCACTAAAGATTACCCCCATATGGGGGAATTTAAATTTAAGTGAGTTTCAGAGGTTAGATGATTATATATTTTGGAAAAAAATGGTATTAAGTACATTTCACAGATTGTGGTGGAAGGAAAGATTAGGACACTAGAGGAAATGGGGCTCACACGGTTTAGATATCTCTGATTAAAACACGCATTTGAGGCAACTAAGAATAAAGAGTATTTAGTTACTGAACACTCAGAATTTGCTGAATTCTGTAATTACAGTATTGGTAGGAAAATATCAATCTCACAGATATACAAAAAAATTAAAAGGGGATTGGGGGGGTGATTAAATTTAATAGTGAAAATAAATGGGCACTGGAGGTGGATTCTAACACTTTAGATTGGAGATATATTTACAAAAGTATAAAAGGAAGCACACTATTGAGTATTTCCGGCTGATACAGTTCTTTATTCTTCACCGAATTTATATCACCCCGTGGGTGCTGAGTAGGATGTATAAAACAGAGGACTCCAGATGCTGGAAATGTAAGGCGAATAATGCAGATTTTGTACATCTGATCTGGTATTGTCCCCCTATGCAGGTTTATTGGACTCAAGTATTTCAGGAGCTTACTAGATCAACTGGGGGCTCCGTGCCACTAGAGATTTCGACAGCAGTGCTTGGATATATTAGGAAAAGTGGTTTGGAAAGAAAAAGTAATATTAAATGGACTAAAAACCTAATGTTGGCTCGGGTCGTAGTGGCTAGAGGGTGGGGAGCGGATAGACCACCAAACATTGAAGAATGGAAGAACCTATGCGAAAGGGTGCAGAGATATGAATATGCCTGCAAAATAAAATAAATAGGGAATGCAAACGGATAGGAGTAAAGAGGGATAATAAGAAGAAGGAAGAAATAGATTAAATGAAGATCAAACCCAAAGACAAAAGAATAGGTTGGAAACCCCTGATATCGGATTAGGAAAGTAATGCTCTAGAATGAAACCCACAGGACAACCAAGGGAGGGTGGGGAGGGGAGGGGTGGGAGAGGGAAGGGATTAAAAAATGTTCTGATATATACTGTTGATATGAGGCATACTGTGAATTGCCATCACACCACTCCGACAAAATCCCATATAACACTGTGACACTGAAAATTTTAACAATTCATTTCTTTTTTTGTAGTGTGTATTTTCAAATAATAATAAAGTATAAATTTTTAACATTAGTTAGGGACCCCTACAGGGATTCAAGGTCTAGTGTAGACCATTGTTGCATGTATATAAATATCCCGAGGGTCCTTAAAAGGGACTTTGACTAAAAATATGATATGAGGAAAGAAACAGAATAAAGATAGGGATAGATTCTCGATAGGATTAATGGAGAAATAGACATTAAATGCCTGTGAACTCTCTTGACTTGGTCAATATGTATGTTATCTGTTCTTTCCTTTGTATTATACGGAATTTTTTTGTATGGTGAAAATGAAAATAAAACAGCTTATTAAAAAAAAAAAAAAGCAGCTATTTTGTAATCAACCGCCCCACTAGTCCTAATGTGGAATCGTGTCACAGGAGGAGGATATTACAATCCCATGGAACTCCTGGAAGATAACACAGAATGGGGGCTTAGTAGTCCTATTACCAATCCTGGCACAAATAACAAACAGGAAGGAGGGGTATATGACTCCCCTAGCCATTCCCCCGAAGCAGCGGGGTTGCCCTTGTAGTTTCTGGACCTGCCTGGGACTTACCACTTGTCCTACCTGCGCACCATGAGTAGGCCATTAGAATTAAGCATCTGCAGAGGCAGTCCGAATAAAGAGAACAGAGCTGTAAAGCAAGGCACACAGAAGTAAGGTGCTACTGATCTGGCTAAAGGCAAAAGTTAAGCGCAGTTTCACAAAAATTGCATAAATTCACATTGCAGCGCCTACGAAAAGAATACACACAATGGGCAAAAGTGCTTGAACGTTGCTTAACCTGTAAATTTGTTGGGAAAAACTGTGCTAAAAAGCTCTAAAGGCATTCCGTTATGCATTCCGTCATAGAATTGCATTATGGTCCGTGGTAACGGAATCCAAAACGCAATTCACCTTCTACCACCAAACGAAGTGTGAACAAATTTCATAAGCGGAAATTCACTCATCTCTAATACTCACATTACAATCTCTGTCTAAATGTCAAGCTGCTCTTCCAGGTTCATACTGACATAGAAATAGAGATCCCATCCCCTCTGTGTAGGCACATGAGTAGGGGCCCTTTCTATGTGGCAATAACTAAGAAAGCCCCTTTCTCCGTCTCTGTATCAAGCATGTCACTGGTCATATGCCAAGACATGTGTTGGAATGAAGTGCAGTGGGTAGTAATGAGCGAAGTATTTAAAAATTCGATTTGGCCGCTTTCCCAAATTTTACTAATAATTTGCTTTGTGACTAATTACTTTGTCTTAAAGCACATTTCTTTGTAAGTAGTCGGTGCAATGGCCATCCTCATTGTACCTCTCAGATGGCGGCAGCCGGCTCTTTGTGCTCAAACGAGATGAGATAAGTATGATTTTTTAAAAATTTTTTATCACTACTCAAGGAAATTTGGCTTCGCAGAGAATCAACATTTTCCATGAAATTTGGATAGAATTTTACTTTGTCAACCCTAGCAGTGGGACCAGCGCTTCGTTTCAGTAATTATAATCTGAGTACGGTAGTAAGTGAAATCAATTTACATGATAAAACAATCATTTGGCCAAAAGCTATCTCTTCAGCTCTGCCTAACATATATGTGCATTTATTGGGGAGAGGGAGGAACGGTGCTGTCAGATATTTCTGATGGCAGCTTATCTCCCAGGAGAACAAAAATATTCACATTGCCTGATCCTTCTCAATCCCAACGTCATCTGTCTAGGGAAAGTCAGGAGCTCCCCACATACATTAGACTGTTGGATGAACCTGTCATTCGCAGGTTGGCTTTCTAGTGTGGACATTATCATCATTCTGTCCTTGCAGTAATAAAGTGATAAATCTGCATTCCATGTATTGACTCCTTGGTGAAGGACCCCATACATAAAAGACTTTTGTCTACCACACTGTTTTTTTCAGCAAAATTCTAATGTGTCTGGGGAGTTTCTGATTCTCCACTGACACATGATGTTGGAGGAGAGAACAATTGATTTAATTTCAATCCACAATCCTTTTGTTCTCCCAGGAAGTAAGCCAACAACAAAGGTGTTTGGCAGCAGCTTTCTCCTCTCTGAAAACACATACCTGCTCAGCCTAGTGGAGCATGTATGTGTATGGAGGATTCGATAGAGATAGCTGTTAGATGAAAAAGCTATTGAAGGTACGGTATATGGGAACCTTTATATACAGCATCCAAGGGGGCAAAGCTACAGGGGGAGGAAGAGAGCAGCATCCTGGTCTAATGGTGAGACAGAAGATATGACTACCTCAAATTGACTGTAGACACAGTAGCTAAATTACAGTTACAGCTTTGCCCTAATAGAGCTTAACTAAAGAGTTGCCAAGGAGCAAAATCTGTGTAATATAGAAGAACGTTCTCTGTAGGTACTGATTGACATTTTCAGCTCATGACTGGAGAGTAAATAAAAAAAAAACACTTATTTTCACAAATTTCTGACATCTCAGAAGATTTGATCAGTGGGTAATCAGATAACACTCCCGAAGATTGCTAAAACTAGGGAGCAGAAGTGCTCATGTGAGTGGTGTGCCTCGGCTGTGTTCAGATCTCCTCGGAGTCTAGACTGAGCACTAAACAGATTGTAAGAAAATTTATGGACCTTCTATGAATCCTTACACAGCTTGCTTGGATGGCTGATCAGAGCCAAAAAGAAATGAAGGCGCAAAAGAGCATTTATCTAAATGCTTCTGCCCCCCCTTTTAGCAATTAGTTGGGTTCTCTGCATCTGGAGGCCAACAGATAAAAAGCTTCATATTACTAAGGCATATTAGAAGTTTGCGAAAATGATAAATACCCTTTGATTAAATTAAATTTGCTAAAAACATAATATCCATTCAACAAAAATCTCAAATTAGTGGAACATCCTCTGGTTGTCTTATACTTAACGGTGTACATGCTTGTAAGGCATAATTAAGAAGTAAAAGTACATTCCATTGAAGTTAATCCAGCCATTGTATTAACATTATACACCCAAAATACTATAGAAAACATAAAGAATAAACTTGTCTCCTTCAAGTTTCCTGCCATTGTTACAGAGACAGACATCTGCTTCCTTACAAATATCGAGCTAGTGAACTGGGAGTGTAAGTTTAAAGAAACTAATCCAAATACACAGTTCACTTGTGACGTCCATTGTATACATCTTAAGTGCTGCCGGACAGGCAAAGCTTTACTCTTCCTGAATGTCTAGTGTATATTTCACATTTTTAGATGATGTTTTCTTACAGGGAGAATTAAAATGATTTATTTCTTTACTAATTCCAAGCATGTTAAAGGGAGTCTGTCATGTCTGGCAAGCCCTGGTAACTATATTAATAAATGCATAGTACTTTCAGTCAGGGGCGTTGCTAGGGTCTTAAAAGATCCAGGGCCCAAGCCCCAATGAATATAGCGCAGTTCTCTAGGTCGTCCCCTCGCCCCACACACCGCATTTTGCTGTACTTGCTATACAGCAGCACATACCCCTCACATCCAGTGCCTCCAGGTGACGTCTCCTCGGATGTAGATCTTCTCTGTCATCATCTTCTCCATTTGGTCCGTACAACTTCTCTCAGCCGCCTCGTCTCTGCAGAGTGTGACGCACAGACATCTTAGCTTCCTAACATTTCTACCATCATTCCCCAACTTGGAGTCCCCACAGTGTAATCCTGCTGCTCGCTGTGCTCCCCAATACCCCCAGATGCTATCCTGAAGAAAAATAAGGTGCCCCCATAGTAATAGTGCTCCCTACAGTGCCCCCAACCATGATAATGCTCCCCAAGAATGCCCCCATTAGTAGAAGATACCTCCAGTACAAATAAGGCCCCCTATTGTTCCCCCAGTGGTAATAAAGCTATCTACAGACCCCTCAGTAGTAATAAGGTGCCCCCATAGTACTCTTAGTAGAAATAAGGGGGATCTATAAGTCCCTCCTATAGAACCCTCAGTAGTAATAAGAACGCCTATAATGTCCCCTGGATTTACGGTCCCCTTCAACATACAGTCCCATGTAAATAACATCACACCATCTCTCCTGCCCCCTCCAAAATACATTCATATGTAAATATCATCACTCCCCTCCCTTCACCCCCTCCAACATACAGTCCCATGTAAACAACATCACACATCTCTCCAGACCCCTCCAATAAACAGTCCCATGTAAATAACATCCCTCTCTATCTACAGCCCCCTCCAAAATACAGTCCCATGTAAATAACATCACCTCCTCCCCAGCTGCCTTCAACATACAGTCTTAAGTAAATAATATCACCCCTCCCCAGACGCCTCCAACATGCATTCTCATGTAAACATCACCCCCTCAACATTCAGTCCCATGTAAATAACATAATTTCCCCCACCAGCCACCTCCAATATATAGTCCCACATAAATAACATCACCCCTGTATATTCAGTCCCATGTAAATAACATCACTACCTCCCACAGACCCCTGTAACATTCAGTCCCATGCAAATAACATCACTCCCTCCCACAGCTGCCATCAACATACAGTCCTAGGTAAATAACATCACTGCCTCTCCCAGCCCCCTCCGACATACAGTCCAATGTAAATAACATCACTCCCTCCCATTGCCCCTCCAACATACAGTCCCATGTAAATAACATAATCCCTTTCCACAGCCCCCTTCAACATACATTCCCATGTAAATAACATCACCCTGCCCCAGCCCCCTCCAACATACAGTCCTATGTGAATAACATCACTCCCTCCTACAGCCACTATCAACATACAGTCCCATGAAAATAACATGACCCCCTCCCCAGCCACCTCCAACACACAGTTCCATGTAAATAACATCCCTCCCTTCAGCCCTAACATACTGTCACAGTTAAATAACCACAACTCCCAGCATTGCTCTGCCTCTCCGTTCACTTACCTATCCTGATGTAGCAGACATCACCTCAGCTTCTTCCCCTCTTTACTACCGCCCTGTCCTGCACTAGTCACATGATGGTAACATCATCGCAGGTCCTTCTGAATCACTGACTGTTTTACTGGTCACATGACCTGTGATGTCACCACAGGTCCTTTAGCTCTTCCACCTTCATTAGATTCAATTGTATTGCCGTCCTGTGGATGGCAATACAGTTGTATCTTGCAGGCAGGCAGGACATTCTGGACCTGGGACAAAACATCAGGTGCCCAGGTCCCGAATGTTTTAACCTAGAAATGCCCCCGCTGTCAGTGCTAACACCAGATCAGTCATTTCTAGGTGGATACTCACCCCCCATTCCTCACTGAGCTCCTGCAAACTCCTGGAAAACATTTAGGGGACTCATGATCGTGTGGACATACCGTAGAGGATGCAGCCAGCCAATAGTTGGTATAATTTTATGCAAAATGTTCATCCATGCACCAAATTCATCATCCGGTATGAGCCACTGTGATAAATGTGGTGCAGGTCTAGACACCTTGTCTATAGAATGGTGCAAAATTATAACCTTGCTATTCATATCTGTCCAGAACTGAGAAAAAAACCAAAAAATATATTAATATGAAAAGACACACTATATATCCAAGTTTTATCTATATATTACAAAAGTTTGATGTGAGCTCCGTTGGCAACATGGCTGATATCTAGGCGGTAGCCCATTCTGTCCAGACGCGTGCCAGCATATCCTTGGATATGGATTCCACTTTTATCAGTGATGCGTCATCTCATAATTATTTTAGGAAAGATTTTTTAGTAAAAATTCTGCTTTGTTTGGCTTCTCCAGCTTCTATGTTTCGTAGTACATACCAGCTGCAGAAAGCTGCTGTCTGATGGCTCATTCTTCAGCCCCTCTCTGACCTCACCTGAAAGTTTTTTTAACCAGATTAATGCGCAAAGACACTTAACCTTTTCCATACCTATCTGAAGCAAGGTACTATTGGTACTATTGAACCTTGATTTGGCTGCTGGTTTTCAGACCCCACCTATGTGATGTTGATGACCCTTTTGGAGGATAGATCATCAATATCTAAAAGCTGGGGTAATCCTTTAAATTGTTCCTAGTATGAATATGTGTATCTGTGTTAATGAGGTACTAGTAACTATTCATCTCAGGCAAAGCTGTATGGAAATATAAATTTGCTTGGCTGACAAAACAATCCATGCCAAGGCCGTGGAGAAAGTTGTGTATGGTATGTATTAGTGGTTGGTCAGGGCAAGGTCAAGGCCAGGAATGTTCAACCAAACAATGTTCTATTCTTTATGCTTCATATGTGTTTATGGGCATAAGCAATTATTATTTTTAACTGTATGACCCAGCAAGCTTTCTCACAGGGATTTACTAATTACGTCTAATTGTTATTGGGCTGCCAATTATTTACATTAAAATAGACACATAAAGGGGTTTTATGGAAACTAGTGCAAAAGGAAATTGGAGGACTCTTCCCAACCACTACTATCATGTTAACCTGAAATAGAAAAATGACAGCTAGGTTAATGGGCAACATAATACAGTATATTCTTTGCGTACATGAGTCCAATTATATTTTTCTAGAACCCTATGCTTTAGAAAGGCCATAACATTGCATCAATGAAAATAAATGAATGGGGTCTGAACACATTGTGATTAAGTTCAAAATGTAATTCATGTTGTGTATAGTTAGATAGATAAATAAATAGACAGATGGTAGATAATAGCTAGATAGTAAAGATAGATAGATATCTTTACTTTCTAGCTATTATCTACCATCCGTCTATCTATGTATATCTATATCTATCTATCTATCTGAGATACAGTAGCTAGATGCACAGAAGGACAGAAAGACAGATATATATATATATATATATATATATATATATAGATAGACAGATAGATGCAAAATAGATATGGGAGACAGTAGATACAATAGATAGATAGATACAGAGAAAATCTGCAGTGCTGTTAATGTGAAGATGGGTGCAATCCCCCCAACACCGTCGGATCTTGGTCTTACAATGTCTACTTGGCAAAAAAGAGGCAGCTCTCCACATATGGGGAGGATGTTGGACCCAATTTTTTTCACCTTAATGCCTCATGCACACGACCGTTGTGTGCATCCGTGGCCGTTGTGCCGTTTTCTGTTTTTTTTCACGAACCCATTGACTTTCAATGGGTCCGTGGAAAAATCGGAAAATGCACCGTTTGGCAGCCGCATCCGTGATCCGTGTCTCCTGGCCGTGAAAAAAATAGGACCTGTCCTATTTTTTTCACGGCTAACGGTTCACGGACCCATTCAAGTCAATGGGTCCGTGAAAAATCACGGATGCACACAAGATTGGCATCCGTGTCCGTGATCCGTGTCCGTGGTCCGTGTCAGTTTTTTCTTATCATTTCAATGGCAAACTTGACTTTGATTTTTTTTTCATTTTTCATGTCCGTGGATCCTCCAAAAATCAAGGAAGACCCACGGACGAAAAAACGGTCACGGATCACGGACCGTTTTTGCGGACCGTGAAAAAAAACTGTAGTGTGCATGAGGCCTAACTGTGCTGTTTCAACCCAACACAATGAGGCCTTTCTCAAGCTTAGGCCTCATGCACACGACCGTTGTGTGCACCCGTGGCCGTTGTGCCGTTTTCCGTTTTTTTCTGCGGCTCCATTGACTTTCAATGGGGCCGTAGAAAACTCGGCTTGTGCACCGTTTTTACACCGCGCCCGTGACCCGTGTTTCGAGGCCGTGAAAAAAATATAACCTGTCCTATTTTTTTCACGGCCAACGGTTCACGGGCCCATTCAAGTCAATGGGTCCGTGAAAATCACGGATGCACACAAGATTGTCATCCGTGTCCGTGATCCGTGTCCGTGATCCGTGTCCGTTTTTTCCTATCATTTCAATGGCAAACTTGACTTAGATTTTTTTTTCATCTTTCATGTCCGTGGATCCTCCAAAAATCACGGCAGACCCACGGAAGAAAAAACGGGCACGGATCACGGTACAACGGAACCACGTTTTGCGGGACGTTAAAAAATACGTTCGTGTGCATGAGGCCTTAGTGACATGCGCCATAGTGAGGTTATATATGCACAACATTCCATCAAGTATCATAAGGGGTCATAATTAATCAATTCAATAATCAAAGAATTTATATAAAAATACCATCTAACGTAAATACATTATAAATTTCATCCATATTGTAAAGTGCCCACTTTAAAATGACATGCATGCGCAATGTGCTCTCTGATACACAAAGGAGCACCAATATTGAGATAGGAGCAGGTTCCAGAACTGGGGCCTGCACTTATGTGACATTTAGGGCATATCCTATTGATATGTCAGAAAACGTAGCTGCTTGGGCCAACCTCTTTGAGCGGAGTGCATTTTTTTTTATTTCGCTGTAGCTTGTTCAGTGCCTATTCTCCTATTATATGTAGAACTAGATAACGGTAGATTATGTATAGGTAAAATAATGCATTGTGCCAATGCTTGCATAAACATTCTTTAAAATAATAATTTATGAAGGTCGCTGTAATGTTGTAATAGATTTCTTTTACCTTTATTGCTCCTATCTTCTGTTCTGGGCGGGGTCATTTGACCATTTCCCGTCATGACAATGGGAGTGTCAAAGCAGCAGCAGGGGCAGTGAAAGAAGAGAATGTCTATCTAACTACTGTAGCTGGGTGGGAGGAGCTATAAACTAGCTAGTTGTTGTTAGACACTCCCCTATACTGCCCCTAACAACAACTAGCTAGTTTATAGCTCCTCCCACCCAGCTAGTTACATAGACACTCCCCTATACTGCCCCTATGTAACTAGCTGGGTGGGAGGAGCTATAAACTAGCTTGGTGTTGTTAGGGGTGGTACTGGATTTGTGGCAGAGAAAGAAGTGCATCATGGGTTTGGTTGGATACAGGAACAGGAACTGCTACATACAGGATGGGAACAAACCAGATTGACTTATTTACATGGTGAAAAAAGGTCGGGAGATTATAAACTAAAAATGAAGAGACATGGTGAAGGTGTATATGAGGTAACCAACTACATGAGCATATCTGTTAAAAATCATAGTAATCCTGAAAAAAAAACTTTAATAATTATTATGAAAACTACATCCTCTTTTTTGTCTTCCATGCAGAGTGTTACACATTACATATTGTAGCTCAGTCCCATTTACTTAAATGAGTCGGAGCTGTAGAGAGGGGCAGTACCAGGCGCAGCCACTACCAAATATAGTTTCTATCACGTGGCTATAGAGTACTTGCGCTGCTGATTCCAGAAGTGAAATCGGTCGTATTCACACAGAAGAAAATTAAGTTGTGTTGGAACCGCACTGCTTTTCTTTTTAAACCGGCCTCCAAAGGATTCTCTATAGGGTATCAAGGATCACAAAATAGTGTAATACCTCCAATGCATTCTTTGGGCAGAGATGCAAACTTATTTTATGATAAGCTGGCAATTTTAATATGTTTGTGAGTATAATAAATCCTTGTTATTTAAATGCATCGGAGGTATTACACTATTTTGTGATCCTTGATACCCTATAGAGAATCCTTTGGAGGTTCGTGGAACAAACAACGGGAGTATCGTTGTCCTGTGTCTTATTATTTGGTTGTGTGCACCAAAGAAAGAGGCCGGTTTAAAAAGAAAAGCAGCGCCGTTCCACCACAACTTTATTTACTACCAAATATATGCCTTGTAAACAATGAAGAGGAGCCGTGGCCTCTTCAGTCAGCTGGTCAGTGGACATTTATTTGAGTCAGAACCCCACCAATCCTAAGAATAGGCCATCCATATCAAAGTCCAGGCAACCCCTTTAATTTCAAATATAAGTTATGACTACTAGATTGAAACATTGAGACTCAATATCATTTGTGCAATATACACAGTACATATAGTACTGAGATTACCTTTTATAAATTCCTGTTATTCTAAGCCAATGCCGCAGCTGTTTTGCACAGTGTTGTGGGACGGTGCTGATATAAATGTCAAATGGGTTTGCAATGTTGTTCGTCCAGTATAAAGTTAACGAGTGGAGCATGGACAACGCCGATATGAATTATGAGGGGTATTTTACCTATGCAGAAATGATTTTTTTAAATAAATTGAGCAGACTGGGCAAAGCTGACTTAAATCACAGGTATTTGTAAATTCAGACGTTACAGAGAAATTAATGGTGGGAGGCTGTGCAGTGCTGATAACATGTCTTGTTTGCTGGCAAAGCATATCCAATTTATTTTATTCATAGCAGGTTGGTGCCTGGTGATTCCTGGCAATGAAAACTTAATTTTTTGTTTACATAAATCATGTACTGATAAAATTGTCATTCAGTGAAACCTTCATTGTTACCTCCAGTGAACTGAAAGCTTTCCAGGTTACGTGATGGAGTCCAAGTCGCTCACCTGTGTGTCCATCATAGGAGAAGGGCAGATATCTATTCACTAGAAGTAAACAAAGATATCACACAACATAGAGAACCTGAAACCCAGCAGGACTACAATAAAACGTAACAGCTAGAGATGAGCAAATTGAAGTTGACGAAGTGGAATTCGATTAGAATTTTAGGAAAAATTAGATTTGCACTGAATTTCCTCACGCTTCGTCATAACGAATCGCATTGTTTCCTAAAATGACTGCTGCACATATGAGAACATGGAGCAAGGAACTCTGGGAACAAGGGATCACCCACAATGCCATGCATGAAGCCTACATCTTAATAATCATTAATCGGAGGGTTAATTTTTGTATTAATGACCCCGATTATATATCTCAGCCAATCACCCTTTAATAATTTAAATTGGTTACATAGACACTAAGGTATCAGCCCGTTATATCTAAATAGATACCTTTCTAAATTGGTTACTATTATGTAATCCTATTTATATGTGGCTGTAAATAAAATATAATAGGACCTTTATATTAGTGCCTCATAGTCAGCGTTCTCTATACGTTTGCTCTGCCTCCCCTTAATGGCCAGTATAGTATGTCACCGGCTTGACCCAATCATTTGATCGGCTCGGCAAGAGAAATCACATGATCGGCGCTGTAGTCACGTGGGTGCGTCTGATGTCAGACGCTACCTGTTTCATCTCCCACAGAGGACTACGTACCAGCGCCAGACGTCATCAGACACCGCCACCACGTGGGCCTCCCATGTGATCTGTACCCAGAAGTAACAGTTTAAAAGGCAGGAACGCCGTCAAAACTTCGCCGCCTATCCACGGACACCACCGGGTCATCATGATGCCATCAGCGTCATTAGCATCCTGACCTGCGGACATTACTACCGGCCTATCTATCTAGCCATCTAATGGGCATGCAAGTACTATCGATCTTCACTATATGATACCACCTAATGCTGCATATGTGATATCATCTAATGTTGCATATTGATCAGTAACGCTATATATTTTGATGTGGATCGGTAGTTGTTAAAGCTGACTTATTAGTAAATACTGTTATGCCATTAATGCCCGACTTACCTGTATCTTATATTTTCGGCCTGGTATAAACGTGTAGGCACTGTCCCGCTACAAAATTGGGCCATATACCTAGATATATGATTTGGTATACCCCAGTTTGGCCATAGTTTTAAGCACGAGATGCGTGGATGATTTTAGGCTCCTTTCATCAATATTGAGACCTTTTTCACCTACCCATTCATTATCTCTTGCTAACAGTAACTGATCTGAGCTTCTTATCAAACTGATTGATCAGCGTCTTCTAGCTATTGGCCTATTTTATTTTATTATATGTTCCAATTTATCTCTGATTATTTTCAAAGAGAAAATTAAAAATTAAAAAGAGAATAAACTCATATATGTATAATAATATCTGTAACTTTCTATGGTGATAGATATTCTTTGTTAAATATGTCCCCTGATGAGCCTGACATCAACCAGGCGAAACGCGTAGGGACGGTATTGGACATTTGACTTTTTTTGTTTACACTTGGTAACAGGGTGTTGTTTGTCACCTACTTTGGGTATTTATATATTTAATTCTTTTTTGTTGTGTAGATTAGCCTAGGTGTCCTCATTAGGGTCCCTTAGTACATAGGCATCCACCCCTTGCGAGGGTTAACTAGGGACACCAGGAGGCACGAGAGATGGGATTGCCCCTATCGGGGCGGCTATTCCGTATTTAGGCAGGGCTGCTACACTAGGGCCAGAATTAGGGCTACTGCCCCCAGGAGGTTCTTACTAACATCAATAAACCAGATTGCAAACATTGTGCAAGCTAAATATGCCCCTAGATTCTGATTTTCTTTTTTTCCCTTATTATTTACTATATATTAGAAGGGTGTAATAACTGTTTTATATATAAATATTAAAAGTTATATTTTAGAATGATGGTATTACTGTGAATCCCCATGCATGAAGCCAATCAGCAGCAAGTCAGCCCTATGATGTCACAGCCCTATTAATAGCCTCAGCTATCTTGGATTCAGCCATTTTCCAGTGTACTTAGTGCAGGGAGAGACGTCAGCAGGCACTAGGGACAGTGCTAGAAAATAATTTAAAACTTTTATTTTGCTGTATAGAAGTTCAGTGAAAGCATAGGACTCGGAGGAATCATTCCACAGTATTGAAGATGAACAGGGTTTAGTAGGGGAGTTTACAGTCTGAGTAATAGGAACAATCTTATTACACCTTGCTGCACTGACTGCGGATCAAAATTGCCATTATACAGCTCTGTAATTCCAGCAAACCATTCTTATTTTTGGGGTGCAAGTGCTGTTTGATACAGCCATCAACAGGGTTTATTACAAGGAAATATTTATACATCTTATTTGCCCTTATGCGGTGCAGTTATATGTTCTAAAGCATTTTTCGGCTTGTACTAGTGGGAAAAAATATATATTTGCAGTTCAGCGGTGCAGTTATATGTTCTAAAGCCGTTTTTGTTGTGTATTAGTGGCACAAAAATATATATTTTTTGCCGTTCAGCAGTGCAGTTATATGTTCTAAAGCCTTTTGTGGCGTCTATGAGTGGAAAAAAGTAAGGGCCTATTTGTCGTTCAGCGGTGCAGTTATATGTTCTAAAGCCTTCTTTGGCGTGTATAAGTGGGGAAAAAAGGGCTTATTAGCTGTTGTGTGGTGAAGTGGGAAAATTACAGACTTTTTTGGGGTGTTTTAATTTCCTTTTAATTTATTTATTTGATCTAACAGTATTTAATATAGAGAAGTGCAAAGCCCTGCACAGGGGAGTGGTAGAGGCCTAAATGTTTCTGGCACAGGTCGCAGCAGAGTAAGAGGGCATAGCAGCAGGAGTCACAGTGAGAGGCCTGAGCTCCCGGTGTTACCTAGCGGTTGTGTTATGACCAGCAACCCAGTGGTTCTTGAATGGTTGACAACTTCGTCCCAAGTGACATCAGACACCGCCAGCCAAGGGTTGGTGGGTTTGTCAGAGACAACCTTTAGTTGGCATGGCCTGGGAGCAGGCCCTGTGCCCTCACCTGTCCTAAACCTGCCTCTGTCCTTTTCTGTTCCCTTAGCCAGAGAAGTATTATATGCTGTGGGCTCAGCTCAACTATACAGCGAGGACGAGCTACTAAAGGACAGTCAGCAGCTACTGGCCAGCCAAGATATGGAGGAGACATCCGCTGCTTGCTCTGGTAGGAGGACAACTAATGATAAGGAGAGTGGCGTGGGAGCTGGTGTTGCAAGCGGTACATTCTCTCCAGAGACAGTTGAGTAGGATATAAGTGACGTGCATACAGTCCTCGATGATGATGTAGCTGATCGCACTTGGGAGTCGAGTGAATTAGGGGCTTTAACATCATCAGGAGAAGAAGGTGGCAGCTTGCCTGTGAGGCAGCGGCGGAGCCAGCAAGTCGCTAGCCAGGCCAGGAGTCAGCAGGGTGGCAGTAGTGGGAGGTCGGGAGCCAACCGTGCCCGGGGTAGGCCAGCTGCTTCACAGGAACATACCTGCCTGGAAAGTAGTAGTGCACGGGTTCACAGAAGCAGCGGCGGTAGCAGTCAGTCAGTGCGGAGTGTTGGAGGTAAAATTACCTACTTGGTGGTGTGGCTGTTTTTTGTTAAGCTGTCAGAGGAGGTGAAAATGCCCATTTGTAGAATCTGTAGGCAGAAGGTGAAGCGTGGCCAGGGTGCCAACAACAGAAAGAACATGGTGTCAGCGCTGCATCAAGGAGAGCTGAGCCATACGCCCTGCATGGCACACGTGTTCAATCTGCTTGTCAAGCGGTTCCTGAAGACTTCTACCCATCTTCAAGACATCCTAAAAATGGCAGGGAAACTTTTCATGCACTTCAGCCCCTTGTACACTGCAAAGCACACCCTTCTTGAGCTGCAGCGGCAGAACGGCTTCCCCCAAAATCGGCTGATACGTGACGTTTCCACCCTCCATATGTTGGACCGACTATATGAACAGAGAAAAGCCATAAACAATTTCTTTATGATACAAGCGGACAGGTGTACTCCCCTTTGTAGCTTTGATGTCAGCCAGTGGCAGCTCATGCGTGACACCTGCCGTTTGCTCAGGCCCATTGAGGAGGCCACGTTATTTGTACAGGATGAACAACGTCATTCCACTGCTTCATGTCCTTGAACAGATGCTGGTAAATCTGGCTGGTCAGGGGACTGGAGACATGACCTAGATCTCACGGCCACATGAGCTCTGTGCGGGGGCTGAAATGGAGGAGGAGGACATTGGCGCACAAGCAATGTGTAGAAAAATGGGTGGATTTTATACACAGGTGACAGGAGAGAAGGAGCAGGAGCAGTCAGAGGAGCTACAGGGCAATGAGGAAGACGAGGCAGAGGAACCAGACACACCATGGCAGTATACAGTGGAGATGGAGGCAGGGAGTCCCTCTGAGTCACTTGTACAAATGGCCTGATGCATGCTCGCTTGCTTGCGCAGTGACAGCTGAATTGTCAGCATTCGGCAGAGGGTGACTTATGGCTCTCCACCTCGTTGGACCCTCGCTATCGGTCCAAAATGGCGACCTTTTTTTTTACACCCAATGAGAGGGAGGACAAACTGAACTACTATAGAGACATCCTGTTTCCATCCTCTCGCAGGTCACGTTCCTCTGCCATGGCTGCTGTGGCAGGGTGGGGGGGGGGGGGTAGGGGCAGTTCAAGCTCCATCAGCAGCAACTTGAGTCTAGAGTCGCTGAAGAGCAGCTTTTTTCACCCGCCTAGTGAAGAAACTACTAACCAGCAGCAGCAGCGAGACCTGCAGCAGGACCTGAACCCTGGAAAAGCTGTCCTGCCCAGCCAGTAGTGTGGCATCAGAGTGGGTGTTTAGTGCAGCAGGGGCCATAGTTACCCCAAGAAGAACTCAGGTGTCCACCCAAAATGTGGAGAGACTGAACTTTGTCAAGATGAATCAGGTGTGGCTCAGCCAGGATTTCCACCCACCAATGCCTGATGCATCAGACTAGATCATCCATGGTGCCACACCAACACTTTGACAAAAAAGACCGGTTTCTTCTAGCTATCTGCCTCAGCTACTATTCTGATGTTGCCACCCGCCTGATGCCACACATCTGATGCTGCTGCCACCTCCACCCTGTCATTGTGCCACCACGTGGCCTCCTCCCGATGCTGCTGCTACCTCCAGACCCTGTCATTGTGCCACTCTGTGGCCTTCTGATGCTGCCACCTCCACACTGTAATTGTGCCACCCTATGGCCTCCTCCTGATGTATCTGCTGCTGCCGCCACCGCCACACTCTGTCATTGTGCCACTCTGCGGCCTCCTGATGCTGCTGCTGCCACCTCCACACTGTCATTGTGCTACCTTGTGGCCTCCTCCTGATGCTGCTGCCACCTCCAGACTGTCATTGGGCCACTCTGTGGTCTCCTCATGCTGCTTCGACCTTACCACTATGTCATAGGGCCACGTTATGGACTTCTCATGCTGTTCTCACCCTCCCCACTTCATGACTGGGCCACTATTTTGCCTTTCGGCCTGGCTGACATCATTATTCATTTGACCCTTCTTCTGATCTGTCAGAAGGAAGAAAAAATGAGAAGCACAACGGATCCTGTCTATGTAACAGCTGAAAGGCCTGCATGACATGGTCCCTATTTTGCATCAGAATTGGCTTATGATTTGGTAGCCAAATGCAGTAGTGGGTACAAAATATAGAAGACATGCAAATTTTCCATTCAGGTGTCATCTCTGTTTTGGATCCACTCCTGTTTTTTGGGGCTTTAGCAATACTGATGGATTACTGACCAAATGCTGACAGAGTCAAGGCGGATGCTCTACAGACAGGATCCATTTTTGGGGGCTTATTGTTCTGATGAATCAGAGGAAGGGCAAAATAATCAGTGACATCAACACAAACTTACTGATGACACCCACTCCACTCTGTCGGGGGGGGGGGGGGGGGGGGGGGGGGCTACGGGTGATTTAGTCTAGTGTAGATTTCATGGAAAATGTAATGCGCTAATATTTCCAGGTCTTACATTAGCTACTTTGTGCTAGCCTGTTATTAAGAATAATCACAAATCAGGAATCTTTAGGGCTTGGGCCCATTATCCTTACATAAATACGTAGAAGAAGGACACATTAGCATCCCTAAGTACATATCATCTTAGCTGTGATTACACAGATACTGTTAATTTGATTTATGATATCTGAAATTGAATCTGCAGCTCACGGAAATGATCGAACAAATGCGTCCTGATGGAGTATAACATTTTTTTACAAGATAAAAGGATAATGAGAAGTAAGCAGAGGCTATGCTCTCTGGTGGCTTTTATTAATTCACAGTCATTTATAAAATGTCTATAAACTTTCCACAGTACAGTAAATTCACTTAATAACATAAGCTGTAAAAGGTCTTATGTCAAAGCTTCTCTCTAACATAGTTATATAGTTAATACGGTTGAACTAAGTTCAACTAAGAGATGAGTGGGAAAGCGGATGAAGGAAAGAAGAGTGAGAAGCCAGAATTCTACCCATTTTATAAGCATTATTTTATTTAGTTCTAAGATTTAATTTAAGCCTTTTTTGAAACCATCCACTGTTCCTGCTGTGACCACGTCCTGAAGTAGACTTTTCTACAGTTCTTATAGTGAAGAAGCCTTGTTGCCTCTGGAGACTGAACTTTTTCTTCTCCAGACAAATGCAGATTCCTTTGTCTTTTGAAGGGATTTGATGCCATTTATATATTTGTATAGGTTATGTTCCTCCTTAGACGCCTCTTCTTAAGGTAAAATAAATGTAATTTTTTTCCCCACCTAACTAAGACCCTCAATGCCCCTTATCAGGCCCATTGCTCTTCCAGCTCTTCCATACCCAGGGATCCACGGGGGCCCAGAAGTGAACTGCATATTCCAGATGAGCCCACATCAATGATTTGTAAAGAGTTAATATTACATCCCTGTCCTGTTGGTCCCTGCCTCTTTTAATTCTCATCAGTACTCTTCTATTTCCAGTTGGATGTAACGTTAATGATGCAGTTACATGCTGTGAAATTTCTGCTGTGGATTTAGCAGTGATTCTGAAGCACAATGGTGAGTCCTGTGTTATCTATGCAGAGCTCTTATCTTCCATTGTAGTCCTGCCTGTGATGATAATGAGATGCTTGCCTAACAGTGATCTCTACAAAACAGGATGTGTGGCCCCAGCTTTCAAGGTGTGGTTTATGGTGAATGATTGTCCCAGTGAAATCTATGAATACAAGAAAAGACAAACACAGTGGCCCTGGTGTAGTATGTCTGGTAGACTGAATGCACAGTGGATAACTAAGTGCTCACCTGTGGTGGTTGTGCAATATAGGCACAACGCCATAGACGGGCACGTAGTAATGGATGGCTGTTGTGCATTCCTAGTTCCTCAAGGTAGAAGCATCTGTTCAGTATACGATATTCAAATAGAAGTGCAGAATTAGCTGGTACAGTAGGATTGGGCTACCAGTGGAACCACACTAAAGGAAACGTCTCAAAAATCCAGTTTATTGGGATGAAGTTTTCTGGACTCTGCCAGTGGGGCATAGCTACAAAACCAATTAAAAAAGTATAAACAGCATATAAAACATGTCCTGGATTAACAAATTGAAGTGTACAGCTTAAATATAAAAAAAAACCTTCCCATTCAATTACTCACTACACTTCAGAGTGAAAAAGTAAAAAAACATATTGGCCCTCATTTATCATGCCTTCGCTCTAGAATTCTGGCTTCAAAAAGTAGCAAAATAGGGTTTTTGCAACTCTTTGTACTCACTTGTGCAAAAACTTTGTGACTTTTCCCATATCAGCACCAGTCACTCCAGTTTTGAAATGTGAGTGGAAAAGTGGGTGCAGTTAGCTATGTTAATAAGTTTTACTCCAGATTTATCATTAAAATATTTTTAAAAAGTAGCAAAAAAAGTGTCAATCTCACTCCAGTAGGAGGGTGGAGTAGGAAAACTGGAGGAGCTTCTCTATACAAAAGTGTTAGCTTTAAAGATGAGACAAATGTATCAAGCAACGTGTGACATTTGATAAATGTGGCATAAAGTACGACAACGCAGGCTCAAGGAAAACTGACTTCAGATATTCCCATTATGATAAATTCCGCCCATTTGCACCTACGGGAAGTGATATGAGTTCCGATCTGAATGCTCAGTAGGGAGATGATTTCAGATCATATGATTGAGATCCTGGTTGCCCAGGTGACTCGTATCTGGAGACTGCATTCTGTAAATGGAGCACATGATCCCAAAGTGATTGATACTTTGTGCTCGCTAGTAACATAGCAAATGGAATGCTGCTTGTCTATATACACACTAATAATATAGCAAATGAGATTTTGCCTATATATATCTCCATATAATGTCACGTTCTTCTAGCTAATCAACTATAAAGATGATACAACGCAGTATAAAAGTCTAGGTTTTCATTCTGCATTGTAACATCTTAAAGGTATAAAGAGGAGGGGGCTTGTCTTTTAAAATGTGGTGTATTGTTTGTAATGTTTTATGATTGATTGGACCCGATGGAGGGATTTTTCTGCTCCAGAAATGCGTTGACCCAATAAACGGGCACAAAAAAATCAGATTAGACCAGCACTACGTTACCTAATAAAGTTTAAGTCCATCCATAAGAGGTGATCCTCCAAATACAGAATCCTCAAAAGGGATTTGGGAGTGCACGCAGTATAGCGACCTTGGCTTAGTGGTCCCAGCGCTAGTATCTATTAAAGATCTGCAGAACTCCTTGCAGTTTCAAATCATCAAGTGTGTTTATTCACCGGGTAACATCATAACAGAGCGACGTTTCGACTCTCATGAGTCTTTATCAAGAAAGACTCTTGAGAAAGACTAATGAGAGTCGAAACGTCGCTCTTTTATGATGTTACCCGGTGAATAAACACACTTGATGATTTGAAACTGCAAGAAGTTCTGCGGATCTTTAATGGGCCCCAATAACCTGGATGTATGAGGTTTCCTTTAGTGTGGCTCTATTGGCAGCATGATCTAACTCTACCAGCTCATTCTTTTCTTCTATTTGGATGTCCCAGTGAACTAGCCTGCCATCAACACTACCCCCATCTGCATGTTAATGCCAGGGAATCAGATTTCCCAGCAGCCCTGTGTTTTTTTTTGTTTTAAATGGAAGGGATTTGATTCAGATAACTTTATTTAGGCAATGGCTTATAATGAAGTTTTCTGATACACTATCACAGTCAAAACTAGATCCATACCAAGTATATATAACTGAAGTTTACCAACTGTCCCAATTTTTGTAAACACTGTATTTCCAGACCCCCCACAGTGTGTCCTACTAAAGTGGGGTGGTCTTCTGGAGATATGGGTGTCGTCACGGGGTATAGTTTGAGTAAAGGAGGATTTTCAGTAAATATGTATTGTAAGGTGGGGACTAGCACAATGTCTCACTGGCTAGCACCGATGTCTTGCAGCAGTGGGCAACATCTGAATACACTTTATAGGTTCTACCTGTGTTTATATGGGTTTCCACTTTCTACCTATTCTCTAAAATATATGATAAATTGGCTTCCTATTAAAGGGTTTTCCTGGGCTTTTAATATTGATGGCCTATTCTCAGGACACCCGGCTCCCTCAACCGATTAGCTGTATGAGGGGAAGGCGCGCAATGCGCATGTGCCTTCTCCCTTCCTACTCACTGCTGCTGTCTATGGCGAGCAGGAAGAGAGACATGAGAGAGTGCGCGCCTTCCCTTCATACAGCTGATGTCAGACCCCCGCCAATCTGATACTGATCACCTATCCTGAGGATAGGTCATCAATATTAAAAGCCCGGAGAACCCCTTTAACTTGCTCCTAAAATGCACATTATGTTTCTCAAATAGGAACATTAAATTGTCGGACAGGGATCGATGAGACTGTGTCTGCGCTAAGCACAGGTACACTTTGAAGAGGAAGCAGCACTCACACACGTGCCTCAACTCCTTAGAAAATCTGATAAGTGGAGGTGCTGGGAGTTGGGACCCTCCGATCTTATACTGATGAACTCTATCATGAGGATGGTCATCACTATTACTCCACTGCACAATCCCCTTTAATGGCTGGGCACAAAGCAAGATGTTGCATTTTAAAGCAGGTATCCCCCAACATTCTGCTTTAGTGACATTTACAGGTACCCAGAACACCTACTAGTCTTCAGAACAAGTTAGGCTACTTTCACACTAGCGTTGTTTAAATCCGGCGTTCAATTCCGACACCGGAACTGCCCGCCGGATCCGGAAAAACGTGTGAAAACGGATTACATTTGAATCCTGATCAGGATTTTGATCACAATGTAAAAATGCATTGGAAAAAACGGATGCGCCATTTATGGACTTTAACTTTTTTTTCACATTTTTCTGGTTTAACATGCAAAATCCGGATCCGGTTTGACTGAACACACAGCGCTGGATCCGGCGTTAATGCAAGTTCATGGGAAAAAGGCCTGATCCGGCGTTCAGTCAAAGTGTTCAGGATTTTTGGCCGTAGGTAAAAATACTGCATGCTACGGTTTTCTGAAAAGCCTGATCAGTCAAAATGACTGAAATGAAGACATCCTGATGCATCCTGAATGGATTACTCTCCATTCAGAATGCATTAGGATAAAACTGATCAGTTCTTTTCCGGATTTGAGCCCCTAGGACGGAACTCAACGCCGGAAAAGAAAAACGCTAGTGTGAAAGTACCCTAATACAACTCATTTTCACCACTGAGATGACCTGCAGGCAAAATATTATGGAGAACCTAAAACCCTGAAGAGAATTCTTCCCAGTAGTCCTCCTTCTCTTCCTACACAGAATAAGTAATGGGAGTAATGTGGTCTGCATCCAAACTGAGATTATATTAAAAGTGAACAGATCAACTGCAGTGATGCATCAAAAATGCTTATTATAGGTGCAGTTTGGATCGTACTTAGCTCCATATGTTGCATGTAAAGTACATACACAAAAAGAGGTGTACATAAAATACACACTGAATAGTTTTCAATCAACATCTCAAAAGTGTGTGCACTTTCCCTTGGGATGCCTGGATACGTTGTATTGTATATACTCACGGTTAAAGTCCACTGCAATTAATTATTGTGACAAATCTGGACCAGAAAACTGGATCTAGAGCTGCATATTAAGCTGTTACAGTACATGAGTGAGATGACTTGCGGGAAACTGGCTGCTTTTAATGGCAGTTAAATGCTGTGTGTGTCTTCCAAAATTGGATGTGATTAACTGTAATTTGCAAGCCTCTGCCGAAATATTTGCAAGTTCATTTTTCAATGACTGTAATTTGCAAAGCGTGTCTTTATAAATAAAAAGTGAGGCTGGAAAAATACATTACTAGATTAATGCTGCAGTCGGGCCTGAGCAGCTGGTTTACCATGTTCACACCCTTGTCTTGTTTCACTGGGATATGCACATGGACAGGCTGAATTTTCTACTGATTTCATATTGTTAACTGCAAAAGGAAATTATGCTATTGAATTTTTTAAATATAAGCAAAATGTCAGATTTGTAACTCTAAGGCCTAAGGCCTCATGCACACGACCGTTGTTGTGTTCCGTACTGCAAAATGGGGTTCTGTTGTTCCGTGATCCGTTTCCGTTTTTGTTTCTGTGTGTCTTCCTTTATTTTTGGAGGATCACCAGACATGAAGGAAAGTAAAAAAAAAAGTCTAAGTCAAGTTTTCCATGCAAATGATAGGAAAAAAATGGACACGGACGCGGATGACAATCTTGTGTGCTTCCGCGTTTTTTCCCGGACCCATTGACTTGAATGGGTCCCCGAACCGTTTTCCGTGAATAAAATAGGACAGGTTATATTTTTTTGACGGACTGGAACCACGGATCACGGATGGGAAACAGTGCATTAGCCGAGTTTTCAATGGACCTATTGAAAGTCAATGGGTCAGCAGAAAATCACAAAAAACGGAACAACGGACACATAATGAAACAACGGTCGTGTGCTTGAGGCCTTAGTGATACAGATATGTTCATTTTTATACTGTCTTCTAGGGCTTCCCAAATAATCAAATGTCAAAAAAACTTACAAGACCAAATACTACACTTCCCTCTAGTCAAGGGTATACAATACATATAAGAAACGCAGGCCACAAGGCAGCTTTTGGGCCTTTTGAAAGAAGGGGGACAGATCCGTTGGGCTGCATTTCTTATTTTAAAAGGTGTTATTTTAATATAATTCAACATGAAAAATGAGTTACTTTTGAAATCTACAGTACTTTATGTTACAAAAATGTGAGAGATGTTCTTTACGTCATTAAAATTGCGCTCTCACTGCTTAATCTGTATATAAGTTTGCTTGTCCACCCACTGAGGTTACCACATATGCTCAGATCCATCCAGGAGTGTAACTAGAAAAGGCTAGGCCCCATAGAAAATGTTTGACTTCCTTTTGACTTCCTCTCAAACTCCCATCCTGTGGATAGTCAAGACCATCCATGTTCGCAGTACATTACAGTATGCTGATCAGGCCCTGTATGCCCTATTTGTGCCCTACACAGTAGTGTAGGGCACAAATAGGGCCCCTAATAGTGCCCCAGTAAAATGCCCCCTTAGTTCCCAGACACAGGAGAATGCCCACTTAGTGCCCGCACACAGTAGTTATGCCCCCTTACTGCCTACTTACAATAATGTTGACCACTTAGTGTTAATAAAAATAAAAATACTAATCTAGCCCTATTCCCCTGATAAATGGAACTTATCATAGCCTCCCTAGTAGAGTTGAGCGAACACCTGGATGTTCGGGTTCGAGAAGTTCGGCCGAACTTCCCGAAAATGTTCGGGTTCGGGATCCGAACCCGATCCGAACTTCGTCCCGAACCCCATTGAAGTCAATGGGGACCCGAACTTTTCGGCACTAAAAAGGCTGTAAAACAGACCAGGAAAGGGCTAGAGGGCTGCAAAAGGCAGCAACATGTAGGTAAATCCCCTGCAAACAAATGTGAATAGGGAAATGAATTAAAATAAAAATTAAATAAATAAAAATTAACCAAAATCAATTGGAGAGAGGTCCCATAGCAGAGAATCTGGCTTCCCGTCACCCACCACTGGAACAGTCCATTCTCAGATATTTAGGCCCCGGAACCCAGGCAGAGGAGAGAGGTCCCGTAACAGAGAATCTGGCTTCATGTCAGCAGAGAATTAGTCTGCATGTCATAGCAGAGAATGAGGCTTCACGTCAGCCACCACTGCAACAGTCCATTGACATATATTTAGGCCCAGCACCCAGGCAGAGGAGAGAGGTCCCGTAACAGACAATCTGGCTTCATGTAAGCAGAGAATCAGTCTGCATGTCATAGCAGAGAATGAGGCTTCACGTCAGCCACCACTGCAACAGTCCATTGGCATATATTTAGGCCCAGCACCCAGGCAGAGGAGAGAGGTCCCGTAACAGACAATCTGGCTTCATGTCAGCAGAGAATCAGTCTGCATGTCATAGCAGAGAATGAGGCTTCACGTCAGCCACCACTGCAACAGTCCATTGGCATAAATTTAGGCCCAGCACCCAGGCAGAGGAGAGAGGTCCCGTAACAGACAATCTGGCTTCATGTCAGCAGAGAATTAGTCTGCATGTCATAGCAGAGAATGAGGCTTCACGTCACCCACCACTGTAAGAGTCCATTTTCATAAGTTTAGGCCCAGCACCCAGGCAGAGGAGAGAGGTCCCGTAACAGAGGATCTGGCTTCATGTCAGCAGAGAATCAGTCTTCATGTCATAGCAGAGAATCAGGCTTCACGTCAGCCACCACTGTAAGAGTCCATTTTCATAAGTTTAGGCCCAGCACCCAGGCAGAGGAGAGAGGTCCCGTAACAGACAACCTGGCTTCATGTCAGCAGAGAATTAGTCTGCATGTCATAGCAGAGAATGAGGCTTCACGTCAGCCACCACTGCAACAGTCCATTGGCATATATTTAGGCCCAGCACCCAGGCAGAGGAGAGAGGTCCCGTAACAGACAATCTGGCTTCATGTCAGCAGAGAATCAGTCTGCATGTCATAGCAGAGAATGAGGCTTCACGTCAGCCACCACTGCAACAGTCCATTGGCATATATTTAGGCCCAGCACACAGGCAGAGGAGAGAGGTCCCGTAACAGACAATCTGGCTTCATGTCAGCAGAGAATTAGTCTGCATGTCATAGCAGAGAATGAGGCTTAGTAGTGGCGGCTGGGAACAACATACTGTGGGACAGCAAGCGACATGAGCTGTTTGAAGCTGTCTGTGTCCACCAGCCTAAATGACAGCATTTCATAGGCCAGTAGTTTAGAAATGCTGGCATTCAGGGCCAGGGATCGAGGGTGGCTAGGTGGGAATTTACGCTTTCTCTCAAATGTTTGTGAGATGGAGAGCTGAACGCTGCCGTGTGACATGGTTGAGACGCTTGGTGACGGAGGTGGTGGTGGTGGTGTTGGTGGTACATCCCCTGTTTGCTGGGCGGCAGGTGCCAACGTTCCTCCAGAGGCGGAGGAAGAGGCCGAGGTGGCAGCAGCAGAAGAGGCCGAGGCGGCAGCAGCAGAAGAGGTAGCAGGGGGAGCCTGAGTGACTTCCTTGGTTTTAAGGTGTTTACTCCACTGCAGTTCATGCTTTGCATGCAGGTGCCTGGTCATGCAGGTTGTGCTCAGGTTCAGAACGTTAATGCCTCGCTTCAGGCTCTGATGGCACAGCGTGCAAACCACTCGGGTCTTGTCGTCAGCACATTGTTTGAAGAAGTGCCATGCCAGGGAACTCCTTGAAGCTGCCTTTGGGGTGCTCGGTCCCAGATGGCGGCGGTCAGTAGCAGGCGGAGTCTCTTGGCGGCGGGTGTTCTGCTTTTGCCCACTGCTCCCTCTTTTGCTACGCTGTTGGCTCGGTCTCACCACTGCCTCTTCCTCCGAACTGTGAAAGTCAGTGGCACGACCTTCATTCCATGTGGGGTCTAGGACCTCATCGTCCCCTGCATCGTCTTCCACCCAGTCTTGATCCCTGACCTCCTGTTCAGTCTGCACACTGCAGAAAGACGCAGCAGTTGGCACCTGTGTTTCGTCATCATCAGAGACATGCTGAGGTGGTATTCCCATGTCCTCATCATCAGGAAACATAAGTGGTTGTGCGTCAGTGCATTCTATGTCTTTCACCGCTGGGGAAGGGCTAGGTGGATGCCCTTGGGAAACCCTGCCAGCGGAGTCTTCAAACAGCATAAGAGACTGCTGCATAACTTGAGGCTGAGACAGTTTCCCTGGTATGCATGGGGGTGATGTGACAGACTGATGGGGTTGGTTTTCAGGCGCCATCTGTGCGCTTTCTGCAGAAGACTGGGTGGGAGATAATGTGAACGTGCTGGATCCACTGTCGGCCACCCAATTGACTAATGCCTGTACCTGCTCAGGCCTTACCATCCTTAGAACGGCATTGGGCCCCACCATATATCGCTGTAAATTCTGGCGGCTACTGGGACCTGAGGTAGTTGGTACACTAGGACGTGTGGATGTGGCAGAACGGCCACGTCCTCTCCCAGCACCAGAGGGTCCACTAACACAACCACGACCATGTCCACGTCCGCGTCCCTTACTAGATGTTTTCCTCATTGTTATGGTTCACCACAACAACAAAAATATTATTTGGCCCAATGTATTGTATTCAAATTCAGCGGGATATAAATTTGAGGCCTAGTATTTAGGCGCTGGTTGACCGGTATGGATTTACTAACAGAATTAGACTTGGAAATGCACAGTAGCGTGTGTGTGAAGTTATTCTGAATGACCCTATGTGCACCTTGAATATTATATACCCTTTTAGGGATAGATTTCAAATAGCTCTGATATAGCAGAAACCACTAAATTATGAAATTGCTAAATTGGGAATTGTATTTCAACCCAGAACAAAAAATGTGCTTTGACAGACACTAAATAACTTTCCCAGCCACAACAGTACAGCGGTAACGACAGATTTAGCGGGATATAAATTTGAGGCCTAGTATTTAGGCGCTGGGTGACCGGTATGGATTTAGTGACAGAATTAGACTGGGATATGGCCAAAAAATAACCACACTATTGCTGGTTAAATGCACTTGGTGACGGGCGCAGCTTGCCCCTGATGTAGTATATGGCCAAAAAATGAACAGACTATTGCTGGTTAAATGCACTTGGTGTCACAGCTTGACGAACCACACTACTGAGGGTTAAATGCACTTGGTGACGGGCGCAGCTTGCCCCTGATGTAGTATATGGCCAAAAAATGAACAGACTATTGCTGGTTAAATGCACTTGGTGTCACATCTTGACCAACCACACTACTGAGGGTTAAATGCACTTGGTGACAGGCGCAGCTTGCCCCTGATTTAGTATATGGCCAAAAAATGAACAGACTATTGCTGGTTAAATGCACTTGGTGTGATAGCTTGACCAACCACACTACTGAGGGTTAAATGCACTTGGTGACGGGCGCAGCTTGCCCCTGATGTAGTATATGGCCAAAAAATGAACAGACTATTGCTGGTTAAATGCACTTGGTGTCACATCTTGACCAACCACACTACTGAGGGTTAAATGCACTTGGTGACGGGCGCAGCTTGCCCCTGATGTAGTATATGGCCAAAAAATGAACAGACTATTGCTGGTTAAATGCACTTGGTGACAGGCGCAGCTTGCCCCTGATTTAGTATATGGCCAAAAAATGAACAGACTATTGCTGGTTAAATGCACTTGGTGTGATAGCTTGACCAACCACACTACTGAGGGTTAAATGCACTTGGTGACGGGCGCAGCTTGCCCCTGATTTAGTATATGGCCAAAAAATGAACAGACTATTGCTGGTTAAATGCACTTGGTGACGGGCGCAGCTTGCCCCTGATTTAGTATATGGCCAAAAAATGAACAGACTATTGCTGGTTAAATGCACTTGGTGTGATAGCTTGACCAACCACACTACTGAGGGTTAAATGCACTTGGTGACGGGCGCAGCTTGCCCCTGATGTAGTATATGGCCAAAAAATGAACAGACTATTGCTGGTTAAATGCACTTGGTGTCACAGCTTGACCAACCACACTACTGAGGGTTAAATGCACTTGGTGACGGGCGCAGCTTGCCCCTGATGTAGTATATGGCCAAAAAATAAACAGACTATTGCTGGTTAAATGCACTTGGTGTGACAGCTTCACCCTGATGTAGGCTTTAGCCAAAAAACAACCACACCATTGAGGGTTAAATGCACTTGGTCGCAGCTTGTGCTGGCGCACCACAAGACACAAAATGGCCGCCGATCACCCCAGAAAAATGTGACTGACAAACGGTCTGGGCAGCCTAAAAACAGTGAGCAATTGAGTATCAGCAGCTCAATGACCCACAGCTGCAGATCGATCAATAATCAAGTCCTTTGGAGGAGTTAATCTGCCTAATCTCGCCCTACTGTCGCAGCCGCAACCTCTCCCTACGCTAATCAGAGCAGAGTGACGGGCGGCGCTATGTGACTCCAGCTTAAATAGAGGCTGGGTCACATGGTGCTCTGGCCAATCACAGCCATGCCAATAGTAGGCATGGCTGTGACGGCCTCTTGGGGCAAGTAGTATGACGCTTGTTGATTGGCTGCTTTGCAGCCTTTCAAAAACCGCCAAGAAAGCGTCACAAAAGCGCCAAGAAAGCGACGAACACCGAACCCGAACCCGGACTTTTACGAAAATGTCCGGGTTCGGGTCCGTGTCACGGACACCCCAAAATTCGGTACGAACCCGAACTATACAGTTCGAGTTCGCTCATCCCTACTCCCTAGCAGCAGATGCAATGCAATGAGCTGCTGAGATGGGCAGGAGAGCTAACAGGATGGAGAATGTTCCGGGCTCAGGATTGAGCTTGTGGTGCAGTGAGCACAAGCAGGTAGAAAGAGACCGGGTGCTGTAATGGATGACAGGCACAGCAGCTGGATCTGGGTCCAAGTCCAGTTGCTGTGTCTATCATCCGTTATGGCACGGGCCTCGCCATCCCCTCCCCTCCATGCCCACACACATTAATAGTTGTCCGCTGCAGCCACCATTTTTATTCTTGCTATTGGGTCCCTTCAACTTTATGAATGCCCCTGCCTCTAATTGGGTATTCATAAAGGAGAAGGGAGTAGGCTTGGTGAGACTTTCCTTTAAGAAGGCCCTTTCATGGTGTTGCCCATGTGCTCTCCAGACCAATTTCCGGCTATCACTACACCCGAGACAAAAGCGGGACTCATCACTGAAGAGGACAGATATCCACTCTAGCCTACATTCCCATCTTGCTGTTCAAGACAGCCTTTGAGAGTGATGGCGTGAGGTCAATGGCTCGTCGCCCACTGTTCATAGTGTTGCCAACATAGTCTCTAGACTAAAGATGAAAAATTTGATTTGGCTGCTTTGCCAAAGTTCACAAAGAAATTCGATTTGTTACGAAGTACTTCCTCACAAATTGCATTCCCGGTAGGTAAGATAAGGGAAGGAAACAGCAAATGGCAAAGCAAACAAAACAACTGACTAGGCCCCAAAAGCTAGGGTACAAAGGGGTCACCTCCTAGCAATCCCTAAAAGACTTTCCCTACGCTGCTATGCCCATGTGCATATCTCGATGGTAGAAATGCACATGCCCACGTACCTAAGCTGAAAGACACTGGGCCAAACCCTCAGCAGTAGGGAAAAGAGAAAGAGACTAGCAGCTCCTTCAACCACCGAAGGAGCTAGCGTCACTCTAGGGGGCCTAGTAAAAACAGACACTGAAGGGAAAAGGGAAAAGGACTTATCTTTAGATGAGTTGGAGCAGAAATCCACCAAAACTTCCAGCACACAAACAAGGAAGACGTATAACCCGCAAAGGCTATAGGGAGGGGGAGGAATAAGTAGCCTCTCCAATGACCAAACGAAACCACACCTGATAGCAGGTGGGATTCTGTTCAAACCCAAAACAAAACAAACTCTGAGATCGAGTCACGTGCAGCAACTCTGACAGATCGTCTCAGAACACCCACAGGGCAGGGCGTGACAGCTTGAGCTGTGATTTCCACTTTCACTGGCAGTACAAGTTCACTACTCATCATTCGTCTAATCTATGGTCATTATACTTCTACAATTTTTAATGATACCAAAATTAAAACTTTTTAAATAGTCAGTTACTCTAGTGCAGTGGTGGTGAACCTATGGCACGGGTGCCAGAGGCGGCACTCAGAGCCCTCTCTGTGGGCACTCGCACCCTGGAAAAAGTCTATGGTGTACCAATATGCCTTTTCCTGTCATTCATCAGCGCAGAGCGTACTATGAACAGCACAGGCAGCACATTGAGTGTAGCCAGGATTTTATAGTTAAATGATAAATTACATTGAAGATATACTATTTTGGTATTCATTGCCATTGTAGTCTTGGCACTTTGCGATAAATAAGTGGGTGGTAGGGTTGCAGTTTGGGCACTCGTCTCTAAAAGGTTCGCCATCACTGCTCTAGTGTATAGAGATTGGGTCGCCGAGAATCGGCATTACAATGAAAAATATATTTGCCAGTTCTCCTGACAGTGGGTTCTTTTCTGAAATATTTCTAGGAACTGTTGATTATGCTGTTCTGTGCTAGAGTGAAATGCTTTAATTTATTGGACCGATATTAGGCTGACAATTATCTTAGGGTAAATCACTGTTGTGTTCCACAGAATAACGTTGTGTTAATAAAAATAATTGGCCTTTACCTTTGATGGTACTCAGATGCTGTAATGATTGCAAAGAACAAGAGGTGTTAGAATAGTATTTCCAAGTAGCAAAATCACTTTCCTAGAAAAAAGCCTGATTATCCAGGAATCTTATTAATCATGATAACTTAGTATGCGGCTTAATGAAGCTGTTAAGTGACTGCTAAAAGCATCATTAAACACACTTAAAATCCTGTAAATGTTAATAGTATACAGTGGCCTAAAAGGAATTTCTGGATTCGCGCGTTCGCAATCAAATGTTCGCGCTGGGCCCCATTCATTTTAATGCCAGGTGAAAATGAAAAACCTTAAGGTCATATTTGCAGCCACCAAATACTTACTAGAAGAAATAGTCCACAACATGGACAGTGACATACCAGAGGGGGATCAATAGCAAAAATTCCCACAAAAAATATGTATTTTAAATCAGGGGCCATTTTTATGCGTCTTAAAGGAAAACTCTCAAAATATTTTATTTTAGGCCACGGGAGTACAGGCCCCAAAAAATTAGGCATTCCCCTGACAGAAAAGAACAAGTAATTATGTGGCTGGAGGCACATTAGGCGGTCACTGAATAACAATTTTACTGTAGGCCAGTGGTACAGGCCCAGAAAATTAGGCATGAACCTGACAGAAAATAACAAATGATTATGTGGCTGGAGGTATATTAGACCGTCAGTGGATAACAATTTTACTGTAGGCCAGTACAGGCCCCAAAAATTAGGCATTCACCTGACAGAATAGAACAAGTGATTATGTGGCTGGAGGTACATTAGGCAGTGACTGAATAACAATTTTACTGCAGTCCAGTGGAGTACAGGCCCCAAA